>NC_057729.1:19320020-19347976 GCF_004010195.1 Chiloscyllium plagiosum | reverse complement strand
CAGGGAGAGGTGGGCGCGGCAGGGAGTGGAGTGCATCATTTCTCCGTCCAATTCTATTTTGATTTAGTCCCTACCCTCCCCTTCACTGTTTTGATCACACAGCATTGCCCTTTGATGTGAAGGGCAGTGTTTGTCACTGGCCACCCGGGTGTTTTCCTATCTTCCTGGTGGTGGAATTTGAATAAAGATTTGTGCACTTTGTGTCTTTCACTGTGTCTCACACCTGCACACACACACACACCATGGGTGCTGGGGAAAAAATAAGCACTACCATACTTAGGTGGTAGTGTGGGGGAAGAAAAAAAAAGGGATGACATTCCAACTCTGTTTTGATTAAAAAAAAATAAGCAGCTGTGGTCACTGTTTTGATCACACAAAAAAAAATTAAAAGGCATCTTGTCTCTGACGAATAAGAATCTTAGCGAGTTTGGAGAAGATTTGTAGCTCAGGTTGAGGTTTTGGATGTAGGTTTGCTCGCTGAGCTGAAAGGTTCATTTCCAGGTGTTTCGTTACCTTACTAGGTAACATCTTCAGTGGACGTCATGCGAAGCAATGCTGAAAATTTCTGCTTTCTATTTATATGTTTGGGTTTCTTTGGGTTGGTGATGTCATTTCCTGTGGTGATGCTATTTCCTGTGGTGAAGTCACTTCCGGTTCCTTTTCTTGGGGGTGGTAGATGGGGTCTAACTCGATGTGTTTATTGATAGAGTTCCAGTTGGAATGCCATGCTTCTAGGAATTCTTGTGCATGTCTTTGTTTGGTTTGTCCTATGATGGATGAGTTGTCCCAGTAGAAGTGGTGTCTTTGTGAGTGTGCCCCCAAGTCGAGGTTTGAAATGTAGATTCATCCTTTAAGTGGATTGGAAAGGTGCCATGAGGGTCCTGAAAAGTTGGTACATGTTGGATGCCAGCGTCCCTGGATGAAGGAAAATGATTGCAGTGGGTGAAAGCATGAAATTTCAGCATTGCTTCACATGAGGTCCATTGAAGATGTTACCTAGTAAGGTAATGAAATGTCTGGAAATGAACCTTGCAGCTCAGTGAGCAAACTTACATCCAAAAAGATAATCTTGTCACAATTTCTGGAACATTGAAGAAAATTGAAGCTAGGTGTCCCCAGTGTAAAGAAAGGTCTTAGTATACGTCTCACCTGATTCTCCCTGACTTCTCACCATAGCACATCATTCAGGATTCTATAAAATTCCACCCTAAGACTTTTCTGGGAGGAGAAGACAAAGCAGTGGATTATTTGAAGTCTGACTAAAACAAATAGAGTTAGTGGCAAATTTGAGGAAAGAAAGAAAAACCGGGGTCTTGTAAAAATTAAATGCTTGAAGTAATTATGCAATGTTTAGAATTAAATGGGGGAGTCCTGAACTTGACATATCATCAGAATTTATTAAGATTCATCTGGAACTGAAAAAACCTGACAGAAATAAAAAATACTTAAATTGGGGAAAAAGATGAAAAGAAAAATAGAAAGGGGAGAGAATGAAATGAGCGATAGAACAATAGGAAAAAGAAAGGAAAAGTGAATTGGGCAAAAAGTGCTTGAATAGTGTGTAAACAGGAGGAAAAACAAAGGAAAGTGGAGATGGTGGAAAAAGACAGGAAAATGGAGTTTAAAAGAAAGCTTGAACACCAAAGGGAAAAGGAAATCAGATAACATGGTTTGGCCAGAGAAAAGCTGAGAGTAAATGAAGAAGAGATAGTAGTTCAGAAAATGATTCTGATTTCAGTGCGGGATTTAATTAGAAAATTCTGCTTGGTGCTTAAATTTACAGAGGATGAAGTTGAAAGATGTTTTATTTCATTTGGAAAAGGAATCTGAACTGACGAAGTGACCAAAATAGGTTTGGACCTTAATGTTACAGGGCATTGCAACAGATATACTTATAAATAGTAACACTAATTTGCAATCTATGAAACTGTTTTGAAAAAAAATTCAATGTTTATGAACTTGTCACCAAAGATTATCAATTAAAATTTATGATGAAGAAATAAATCTAATCAGTCATTTTGAAATTTGCAAATGAACAAGAAATGCTGTGGGGTCACCAGCTCTGAGCATTAAACAATTAAAAAAAAATCATTTCTGGGATATGAGCCTCACTAGCTGGCCAGCATTTATTGCCCATCCCTAGTTGCCCTTGAGAAGGTAATAGCTTCTTGAACCACTACAGTCCACCTGCTGTGGCTTGACTCACAATGTCATTAGTGAGGGAATTCCAGGATTATGACCAAGTAACAGTGAAGGATTGGTGATATATTTCCAAGGGCCTGTGGCCCAACATTTCAACTCCCCCTCCCATTCTGCTGAGGACATGGAGGTCCTGGGCCTCCTTCACCGCCGCTCTCTCACCACCCGACGCCTGGAGGAAGAACGCCTCATCTTCCGCCTCGGAACACTTCAACCCCAGGGCATCAATGTGGACTTCAATAGTTTCCTCATTTCCCCTTCCCTCACCTCACCCCAGTCCCATACTTCCAGCTCAGCACTGTCCCCATGACTTGTCCTACCTACCTATCTTCTTTTCCACCTATCCACTCCACCCTCCTCCCTGACCTATGACCTTCATTCCCTCCCCCACTCACCTATTGTACTCTATGCTACTTTCTCCCCACCCCCACCCTCCTCTCATTTATTTCTCCACCCTTCAGGCACTCTGTCTGTATTCCTGATGAAGGGCTTTTGCCCGAAACATCGAGTTTACTGCTCCTCGAATGCTGCCTGAACTGCTGTGCTTTTCCAGCACCACTAATCCAGATATATTTCCAAGTCAAGTTGGTGAGTGGCTTGGAGGGTGACTTGAAGGTGGTGGTGTTCCTATGCATCTGTTGCCTTTGGACCTTCCAGATGGAAACGCTCATGGGTTTGGAAGATGCTTTCTGAGGATCTTTAGTGAATTTCTGCAGTGCATCTTATAGATAGTACACACTGCTCAGTACACACTACTGAGCAACGGTGGAGTTGATGTAGTGCCAATAAAATAGGCTGCTTTGTCCTAGATGGGGTCAAGCTTCTTGAGTGTTGTTGGAGGAGCTGCACTCATCCAAACAAATCGGGAGTATTCCATCACACTCCTGATTTGTGCCTGGAGATGGTGGAAAGGTTTTAGAGAGTCAGGAGCTGAATTACTCACTACAGTATTCCTAGCCTCCAATCTGCTCTTGTAGCCAATGTGTTTATGTGGGAATCTAGTTGAGTTTCTGGTCACTTATAATCCCCAGCATGTAGATAGTGGGGGAGTCAGTGATTGTAACACCATTGAATGTCAAGGGGCATTGGTTAGATTGTCTCTTATTGGTGATGGTCATAGTCTGGCATTTGTGTGGTATGAATGTTACTTGCCACTTGTCAGCCCAAGCCTGGATATTGTCCAGATCTTGTTGCCCTTGAACATGGACTGCTTCAGTGAAAGAATTGTTGCGAATGGTGCTGAACATTGCACAATCATCGATGAACATAGAACATAGAACAATACAGCGCAGAACAGGCTCTTTGACCCTCGATGTTGTGCTGACCTGTGAACTAATCTAAGTCCATCACCCTACACTATCCCATCATCATCCATGTGTTTATCCAAGGATTGTTTAAATCTCCCTAATGTGGCTGAGTTAACTACATTGGCAAGCAGGGCATTCCACGCCCTTACTACTCTCTGACTAAAGAACCTGCCTCTGACATCTGTCTTAAATCTAACATCCTTCAATTTGTAGCTATGCCCCTTGTACAAGCTGACGTCATCCTCCTAGGAAAAAGACTTTCACTGTCTACTCTATCTAATCCTCTGATCATCTTGTATGTCTCTATCAAATTCCCTCTTAGCATTCTTCTTTCCAATGAGAATAGACCCAAGTCTCTCAGCCTTTCCTCATAAGATCTTCCCTTCAGACCAGGCAACATCCTGGTAAATCTCCACTGCAACTTTTCCAATGCTTCCCCATCCATCCTGTAATGGGGGCAACCAGAACTGTACACAATACTCCAAGTGTGGCCGCACTAGCGTTTGTATAGTTACAGCATGACATTACGGCTCCGGAACTCAATCCCTCTACCAGTAAAACCTAACACACCATATGCCTTCTTAACAGTACTATCAACCAGGGTGGCAACTTTCAGGGATCTATGTACATGGATTCCAAGATCCCTCTGCACATCCACACTACCAAGAATCTTTCCATTGACCCAGTATTCTGCCTTCCTGTTTTTCTTCCCAAAGTGAACCACATTTATCTGCATTAAACTCCATTTGCCACCTCTCAGCCTAATTCTGTAGTTGATCCAAGTCCCCCTGCAACATTTTTCCACACTGTCCACTACTCCACCAACTTTAGTGTCATCTGCAAGCTTACTAACCCATCCACATATGCCTGCGTCTAAGTCATTTATAAAAATGACAACAGCAGTGGTCCCAAAACAGATCCATGTGGCACACCACTAGTAACCAGACTGCAGCTGAATATTTTCCATCAACCACCGCTCACTGCCTTCTTTCAGAAAGCCAGTTTCTAATCCAACCTGCTAAATCACACTCAATCCCATGCCTCTACATTTTGTCTAACAGCCTACCATGTGGAACCTTATCAAATGCTTGAGTGAAGTTCATTACACCATGTTAACTGCCCTACCTTCACCTACATGCTTGGTCACCTTCTCAAAAAATTCAACGAGGTTTGTGAGACATGACCTGCCTTTGACTAAACCATGTTGACTATCTGAAATCAAATTTTTGCTTGCTAGATGACTGTAAATCCTATCTTTTATAATCCTTTCTAAAACTTTTCTTACAACAGACGTAAGGCTCATTAGTCTATAATTACCTGGGTCATCTCTACTGCCCTTCTTGAACAAGGGCACAACATTTGCAATCCTCCAGTTCTCTGATACTAAACCTGTAGAATGATGACTCAAAGATCAAAACCAAAGGCTCCAACACCTCCTCCCTAGTTTCCCAGAGAAGCCTACAATAAATCCCATCCAATCCAGGAAACTTGTCTACTTTCACTCCTTCTAGAATTGATAACACCTCTTCCTTACTAACCTTGATCCTTTCTAGTCTAATGTCTTGTATCTCATTCTTCTCCTCTACAATATTCTCCTTTTCCTGAGTAAAAACCGATGAGAAATATTTGTTTAGCACTTCTCCGATCTCCACAGGGTCCACACACAACTTCCCACTCCTGTCCTTCACTGGCCCTATTCCTACCCTTGGCATCCTTTTATTCCTCATATATCTATAGAAAGCTTTAGGGTTCTCCTTTATCCTATTTGTTAAAGACTGATCATGTCCTCTCTTTGCTCTTCTTAACTCTCTCTTTAAATCCTTCTGAGTTAATCTGTAACTCTCCATCGTCTCATCTGAACCATCTCATCTCATCATCACATTAGCCTTCTTCTTCTGCTTAACAAGAGATGCAATTTCTGTAGTAAATCACAGTTCCCTATCACTTCCTTCTTGCCTGACAGGGACATACCTATCAAGGACATGCAATAGCTGTTCCTTAAACCAGCTCCACGTTTTGATTGTCCCCATCCCCTACATTTTGCTACTCCATTCTATGCATCCTAAGTCTTGCCTAATTGTATTATAATTGCCCTTGTCCCATCGATAACTCTTGCCCTGTGGCATGTACCTATCCCTTTTCATCGCTTAAAAAAATGTAACTGAATTATGGTCACTCTCTCCAAAGTGCTCACTTGCCACTAAATCAAACACCTGGCCTGGTTCATTACTAATATAGAACATTCCCACTTCTGATCTTATGATGGAGGGAAGATCATTGATGAAGTAGCTGAAGATGGTTGGGTTTATGACACCATGCTGAGGAACTAATGCAGAGCTGTCCTGAAGCTGAGATGACTGACTTCCAACAACCATGACCATCTTCTTACATGCCAGGTATGACTCCAACTACTGGTGAGTTTCCCCCCTCGATATCCATTGTTTCCAGTTTTGCTGGGGCTACTTGATGCCACACTCAGTACACTGCAGCCTTGATGTCAAGGGCTGTCTGTGACAATGTTGCTCCTTTAACAAGGTTATGTTGACCTTGGCTTTTTTTTTCAGAGAGATCGTAAAAGACACAGACTCTGAAAATTCTGAGGTTGAAGGGTTTTAGGGGCAGTTTGATTATAGCTAACAGATACTGCCTCAGATAAAAGGCTTTCAAGTTTACAAAAAACACTTGTACAATGAAAGGAGAGTGGCCAATTCTCTTAGCTCAGCTTTCCTCTGGTTTGGTTTGTTTTTTAACAGGAGTCTGGATAAAGCTGCTGGATCCAAAGAAACATGTCCAGGCTGGTACTCTCTCTCTAACTTCTCTCCCTTAAGAAATTGTGTTTGATTTTACCTTTTGTGCCAAGGGATATTTAAAGGGATTGTTGCAAGTGTTTGAAACAGCATCATTATGTTGGGATAGTCTGTTGGATTTTCAGATAAGGATAAGTTATTCAGTATTCTCTTCTCTTTTATTTGTGTTTTATTCGGTAATCGTGTAAATAAATTCTGTTTTGTTTAAAACTAAGTGGTTTGACCAGTTGCACCACTCCTGAAATATCCACATTAAAACAACTAGCTTAAAACAACTAGCAAAGTTAGGGTCTTCAAATGTTTTGAGGGGATCTGGCCTGGTCCATAATACTGTCACTCTCACCTCACCTCTGCAATTCAGCTCATTTGTCCATGTTTGAACCAATAATGTAATGGGGTCAGGAGTTGAGTGGCCCTGTGGAACCCAAACTGGACATCACTGAGCAGGTTACTGCTGAACAGATGCTGCTTGATAACACTGTCATTGACACTTCCTTTAACTTTATTGAAAATCAAGAGTAGACTGATTGGGGCAGTAATTGGCTGGTTTGGATTTCTCCTGCTTTTTATGTATAGGACAAAACTGGACAATTTTCCATATGGTAAAGGAGGTACCTTGTTGTAGTGAATTATTTTGAAAATGTATGGAATGTTATAATTAGCGAAGAATTGCAAATTAGTCTTCCAGTAAGCCATAAGACTCAATTAGCTGAGTATTAGGAATGAAAGACCTGAGAAAGAGCAGTTCTTGCAACCTATGATATTTTACACAGGTAGTTAGTTATGTGTGGGAAAATTGACATATAGGAATCCAAAGAAAATGGAGAAATAGAGTATCTCGACATAAAAAAGGTGTTAGTGTTAAGAATAAAATACAGTGAGCCAAGCTAGTAAATGAGAAAGGCTAAATCCTAAAAGTCATAAACAAAATTATATCCTTCAATTGTAATCAAACTGGAAATTCCAAGGCTAATTGCTGGATGGTAAATGGGAATCCATTTAACCATTTAACTGCTACCTCACAGCACCAGGGTCACAGGTTCAATTCTAGCCTTGGGCAAATGTCTGTGTGGAGTTTGCACATTCTCCCTGTGTCTGTGTGGGTTTCTTCTGGGTGCTCTGGTTTCCTCCCACAGTCCAACAATATGCAGGTGAATTGGCCATGCTAAACTTCCCCTAGTATTAGGTACATTAGTCAGAGGGGAAATGGATCTGGGTGGGTTACTCTTCAGAGGGTCGGTGTGGACTGGTTGGGCCGAAGGGCCTGTTTCCACACTGTAGGGAATCTAATCTAAATGCCTATGGAATCCACAGACAAATAAAAAGGAGCAAAAAGAAAGGAAATTTTACTAAAACAGTAGCAGAACAAAAATATTTCCTTAGCGTGTACTAGGAAGAGAGGGATAACTGAAGACAGTTAATAAAATGCTTATGTTATTGGATTTATGATAGGCAGAGTACCTGATTAAGACACTTCATTGAGTTTTGATTTCAGAACAAAGGATTCAACAGGTTTGTTCTGAAATATTCAGTTCAGGTGAGAAGAAAGTTTTTCCACATGAGGAGCTGAAACTTCTTTTTAGTTCAGTTCAGGGGATCGTTAGCAGAATAGATTTCCAATAGGTTTCCAATCCAGGAGTATTTGGATACAGATCTTCAAATTAATAGAACTGAGAAAATTTAAGCAATCAGAATTAAGATTTAATGTTGGTGGACCCAGAAGAGAATTGTATTGGAGCAAATTACTGCAGATCCTGGAATTTGTACTGAAATGAAAAAAAAGTGCTGGAAATCACAATGGGTCAGGCAGCATCCGTAGAGAGACAGCAAGCTACCATTTTGAGTCTCAATGACTCTTCATCAGAGTCCTAGAGCTTTTTATTTTCAGTAGAGAATCGTATAATTATCTTTATATTCAAGAGAAAGGAAACTTGAGAGTATCTGCTAAATAAAACTCTAAGATCCCAATGTTGGAATGATATTTATCTGGAATGGAGTTTCTGTCATGGATGGTGTTAGGAAACAGGTTGAAACTTTGTTTTGATGTTTGTTAAAATCTAACTGTCTTCTACATATTTGTACCTCTATTTTTTGTTTCATTCCTTTTTGTTAAAAAAGGTTATCTGTTAAAGAACACCTGCATCCTCATGTGCATCAGCTTCAGTAACTAACCACATTAATAATCAACTGCAATAATTATATACGTGATCTATTAAGCCAGGTTTCATTCAAGGATCTGACTGGTCCAATAGTGGCATCAACTGGGATCATAACATTCTGAAGAAATGTCGCTAGACACAAAATGTTAACTCTGCTCTCTCTCCACAGATGCTGCCAGACCTACTGAGGTTTTCCAGCAATTACTGTTTTTGTTGTTGTTGATCATAACATTTGGTTTCAGTGGTTAGGCCACATTTGGATTTTGAGAAACAGCATGGGGAATGAAAACCAACACAGGACCATAATTTGCACACTTAGATCCAGAAAAAGCCTGAGGAAAATGCCAGTGACGCATGGCCTTGGAAACCACAGGTCCAAAATCACATTTTTTCTCCTAGATGTGTATTAATTACCATACTTCATATCCAAAATTAGTCATAAACTATCCCCAAATGAGAATGCTTACTACTATGAATTGCTGTTTTAGAAAACCTGATGTAGTTTATATTTTCCATCACACCTTCAGCAATGTGATTTTATTCTTTAGCTATCAGAACACTAGGTAGATTTAAGATTTAAGGGAATTAATTACAGAGGAATAATAACTCCCTTGCTGCATGTGCAACATGACCACTATTGTTTTAGTATCATGAAAGGTAGGCATTTTTCATGTCTGGGTGAAACCCTGCTAACAATAATTAGTCACACTGTTCCAAGCCCCACCATTGCTGGAAATGTATTTGAACCATTATTCTATCTATTCTGATCTCAAATCTAAAAGTCTAAAAAACATACACTTGTTCTGAAAATGTATAACAATATCACAATTGCTCAAATACAGCAAAACAAAATGATACAACGCAATCCAGTTGGAAATCAAGCCTATGCAATCTCTGTATAAATGGTGCAGAACTATCTATTCAAATAAGATTTCAAGCAAAATCTCTCAGCTGCATTTCTGAAGAAGTTCATAACAACATTGCATAAATAAATGCTGGCACAAATTGCGAATCTTCTTAGATCTCAGTTGGGAAATAAAACTCTGCAGACACACTTGGGGAAGGAACCACATTCACTTTGGGTCAGGCCAGCTGAAATTGAATGTAATCTTAAGGGGATTAAAGTATAAAGTAGGTTTAACAGATTCTAAATTCCAAGGTGGTGAATAACATCCTAACTGACAGTACTCTCAGAAATCAATGAGCATGTAATAACCTTGAGATCTGATTTAATGTTGGTTAGTTGCTACCAAGCAGTCATGTTTGATTATTTATGTAATGTCTACCTTAAGGTTTTATTCTAAACAAAAACAGATTTTGAACATTTCTAAATTACTGTTCTAAAGAATGTGCAAGAGTAAGAGAAGGAGTTTTAAATCTATTTACAGCAAACTATTTGAACAAAATGACAGATAAAATGCTGAGGCATTCATTGCACAACATTTATCCAATGTGATACAAGATGTACGCAGAGATGTACGTTTACAGAATATTTTAAATAATCACATTGGTTCTTTAATAGGAGGCACCATAGAATCTGATAGCAAAGAACAGGGCCATTCAGCCCATATGTTCATGCTGGCTCTTTGTAATTGCAATGATATTATTCTAATTTCTTCATACATTCTCAATTGACCTGCAATTTGACTGAATTATATTTCCAGCTTCCGTTTGAAAGTTACCATTGAATCAGTTTTCACTTACTTTCAGTAAGTATATTCCAAAGCAAAATAACGTGCTGTATTAAAATTGTGACTCAAAGCTATTGATTTATTCATTGCAGGGATGTAGCTGTCACTAGCATTGGCAACATTCAGCGCCCATTTTCACTTGCCCTTGAGGAGGCGATGAGCCTGCAGGACAAGAGATATCACATGACATCCAACCTTTGCTGTATGTTCAACATATGCTTTCTGCAGAACTGGAAGAACAGCTGAGGAGCTAAGTGGAAACCCTCGAGCCTCTCTGTCTGTCTGTCTCTTGTTAATTTATCTTCATTTGCTCTAATAAGTAACTTGCACATTCAGAAAATGGCTAGACAAAGAAGTCTAAGTTGTGTTTTCCTCATTTCACATTCTTGAGCTTATCTGCACATGGACAAGCTGCAGCTCTCCAGTGGGTTAGCTGATGTGAAATAACAGCCAAGCAGAAATTTAGAGGACAACAGCCTGTATTACTTTGGTCCCTGCTCAAACTTGGATCTGTCAGAAAACTGACAGGGCTGGGCTGGAAAGGTGGAATATCTAGATTGGTATATTGTCCTTATAAGGGGTGTTAATTCTTAACTTTTTCTAAATGTTTAATCTGGGGAAGTATTCTTCTCAACTGACTGAAAATGCATTCAAAGTTTTTTTTTTCTCTTTTCAACAGCATTACAGTAAATCAATATTTTACTCTTTAACCAACAGCACTGAAACCTCATTTGATCGTTCATCCATTGCTGATTATTGGTTTAGCTTTCATACTTTCGTACAGAACAATAATAATAGGACTCCAAAAGTAAGTATCAATATCGTTTTGGATAGTCAAAGGTCATGATAAGCTTCATCCAAGTTCCTTCTATGTTTCAGGTTTTAATTGAAGACCCAGAATGACTTTAATAACGGTACTTAGCCACTTATTTTGTTGTGGCAGTATGTTGCTTAACATGAACTTATCAATATCTCACCAGGTCTGATAAATTAAAGTAAGTTTAGTTCATGTGAAGATATAATGCAGAATTGCTCAGAAGACAAAATCTCCTTTAAAAAAAGCAACAATTGATACAGGAAAACAGAACTACAATCCTTTGCAACACATGCTACAAGCTAAACTGTAAAATGACTGCTTGTCTCATTCTACATCCTGGTTACTTAATTATTAGCATATTCCCTTGTAAAGTTATATCACAACACTAGCTCTATACGAGCATACGAAGGTCATGTAGTGCTCATATCTCTAGTACTCTCTCCTGATTGGTGAAAATGAGGGAAATCCAAAATTTTAGGACGTACCTGTTTTTGCTCATGTTCTAAATTTCAATTTGTTTCAATTCAATATGTGATAAAACATCTTTTTCTTTGATTTATTGGTCTTTTCACTTTGTTCATCACCAACTCTGATACAAATATACAGTAAGACATTAACTGTTTAAAATAGGAATAATTTGCTCGTTGAATACCTTTCTTCTAAACGTTCAAATGTTTAATGGTTATCGCAAGAAATAAATGCTTTAAAAACCACAAGATTTTTCTAGCCTGGATGTTTTTGTAATTCTGCACAAAATAATTTATCTAAAAGTTTGTAATCAAGTTGTAAGCAAGCATTGGATCAAAAATGTGTTTGTAGTTAAACAATCTCTACATCATTCATAGATAAGAATTTGACATGCATTGATTTATCAAAATACATTAGACATAGGATAAAGGACAACATTTGAAAAAAGAATTGAGGCAGAAAAGTATTAGTCAGTCATTCTGTATAAAAGAATAAAATTCTAGTAAAGACGGAGGCATTTTCCCCCATATATTGAAACAAACATTACAGCAATTAAAGACAGCTATTACATATAAATTTTGACATTCTTTGAAAACATAAACAAACAATAAAATGTCTATAATTATTAAAATATCATTAGATTTAAGATGGTTATTACAAAAAGGACCAGGTTTTGGGCAGACTGTGGCATAGTGACAAGTTCTCTGGATGAGTAATCAAGATTCCCATGCTAATCTTATGGGGTTGTGGGTTTGAATCCCACCATGCTAGATAGTGAAATTCAAATTCATTCCAAGTCTGGAATTAAAACATAGATTAATGTCAACAATATCAACTGTTACAGAAAAATCACTTTGTTCACTAACGTCCTTACCTGGCCAGTCTTACATATGCCTACAAACTCTTTAATGCCCTCTGAAGTGGCCTAGTTAGCCACTTAGTTGTATCAAACTAATACAAGGCCAAAAGAAAGGAATGAAACTCAACAAATCACCCAACATCACCAAGATTTGATAAATCTCATCAGCAAATTCATCCAAATTGACACTGCAAAGCCCCTCCTTACAAAAATTCGGGATCTTGCACTATGATTGGGAAAATTGCCTCACAGAATAGTCAAGCGAATGCCATATCATATCTTAAAGACAATGTCTCAGTCAAAACCAGCACCATCCCTGAGTATGCCCTGTCCCACTTACAGTTCAGAATTAGAGGTGGCAGCTAGGAAAGTGTTTCTGGGAGTACTCAACATTAACTCTGGGCATCATGACAAATCATAGCATCAGGTCAAATTTAGGCAAGGTTGCCTGCTGATTACTAAAGACTGCCCCGCTTTAGTTCATGAATCACAATTCCTGTATGTTGAATACCTCATCCAGAAAGCACAGAGGGTGGCAATGGCACAGAATGTACTCAAGGTGGTCTTCAACGACCATCACCAAGACTGCCTCAGTATCATCACTACTGCCTGTGCAGGTAAAGGATCCAGGAGGTCATGCTGAAGGAGCCTCAGCCTCTGAGCTTGTCTAACTGATTTGAGATTCTTGCTCCTGGTGTGGATGAGAGTGGGGGCTGTAGGGAGGATGAGGAAACTGACAATAGCACTGTAATACAGGGAGCCATTCGGGATGGGAGGACAGGGGTAGGGGGGGTGGGGGGGAAGTCAAGAGAAATGTACTTGTAATTGGGGTCAGTATAGTCAGGAGAGTAGACACTGTTCATGTAGGTACTAACATATTAGGTAGAAAGAGGAAAGACGTTCTAAGAGAATGAACAGCTCGGGGCTAAATTGAAAAGCAGAACCAGAAAAGGTAATAATTACAGTTGCATTAAAAATTATCAAATTGAAAGTAGGATTGTTGGTTAGTTATGGGGTTGATTGTTACCCAAAAATAAAAAGAAGGGCAGAATGTGTGAATGTCATATTGTACCAAAGGGCCATATAAAAGTGTGAGAAAATTTGATAATAGAACAAACTTAAAGGGTTTGTATTTTAGTGCACAAAGCATTCGGAATAAGGTAAACAGATAGCGCAGATTGAAGTCACAAGGATGATAAACTAGTTAAAAAGGTGTGTGTGTGTGTGTGTGTGGAGGGTGGAGGGGGAAATGGCAGGAGAAATGGGATGAGGATGAGGGCTTATTGGAGGCTATTAGAGTTTCCAGAACAAGTAATAGTAACACAGAAAGTAAGGAAAGAATCATGAATCTAACTTCAGGCACAGCAGATAAGGGGGCAACTATGAGAAAGGGTCAGTCAATGCAGGACAAAGGGTGCTGTATTTAAGTGTGTGCAGTATATGAAACAAGGTAAATGAGCTTGCAGCATAGATTGAAATTGGCAAGTACAATCCTGTGGGCATCACGTGGCTGAAAGGGGTCCAGGGCTGGGAACTAAATATCCAAGGAAACACGTCTTCAAGATATCCTATCGAAAGTACAGGCAGATGGGGCAGGGTAGCCTTCTTGGTAATAAACTGAATCAAATCAATAACAACAAATGATATAGAGTTGGAAAGCATAGAATCTGTGGGGGTAGACTTGAGGAACTGCAAAGGAAAAAATATTCTGTTGGGAGTTATGTATAGGCCTCCTAGAAGTAGTTAAGATGTGGGGCAAAAAGTAAATCAGGAGATAGAAAAGGCATGTAAGAAAGGCACTATTACAATAATCATGGGGAACTTCAATGTTCTGGTGGACTGGGAAAACTGGGTTGGTAGCTGATCCCAAGGAAAAAAATTCATGGAATGTCTACGAGATGGTTTATTCGAGCAACTTGTGGTGCAGTCCACTAGGTAACAGACAATTCTGGATTTGGTGATGTGTATTGAGGCAGTGAGTCGCAATGACATGAAGGAACCCCTAGGGGGCAGTGACCATAACATTCACCCTGCAGTTTGAGGGGGAGGATTTGGAATCAAATGTAGTGGTATTACAGTTAAGTAAAGGTAACTACAAAGACATGACAGAGGAGATGGTTAGAGTAGATTGGAAAGAGAGCTTAGCAGGGAACAGCAGCAATGACAAGAGTGATTTGGAGTAATTCGGGAGGCACAGCAGAAATTCATCCCAAGGAAAAAGAAGAATATTAAGGGGAGGATGAGGCAATCATAACTGACAAGGGATAGCAGGAACAGCATAAAATCAAAAGAAAAAGCAGAAAATGTGATGAAGCTTAGTGAGAAGCTAAGGATTGGGAAGTCTTTAAAAACAGCAGAGAACAACTAAAAAAGCAATCATGTGGAGATGATGAAATATGAATGTAAGATAGCTAATAATAAGATGATTGAAAGTGCTTTCGGGATATACGAAAGGTAAGAAAGAAGCAAGACATGACATTGGACTGTTGGAAAATGAGGCTGGAGAAGTAGTCATGAGGAACAAAGAAATGGCATAGGAACTGAACAGGTACTTTGCATTAGTCTCCATGATGGAAGACTTCAGTAGTGTACCAGAACTTCATGAGAGGCAGGAGTCAGGGGGAGTGTAGTGGCCATCAGTAGGGAGAATGTGCTGGGGAAGCTGAAAGTTCTGAAGGTGGATAAATCACCTGGATTGGATGGAGTACACCCCGGAGCTCTGAAGGATTGTGGAGGCATTGTTGGTGATATTTCATGAATCATTGGAACCAGGAAGGGTGTCAGTTGACTGGAAAATGGGTAGATATAACACCACTGTTTAAGAAGAGAGGCAGAAGACGGGAAATTATCTTGACCTTAGTTGATGGTAAGATTTTAGAGTCCATTATTAAGGATGATATTGTCAAGTACTTGCAAGTGCAAGATAAAATAGGGCTGAGACAGGAAGGCTTCATCATGAGGAGGCCTTTCCTCACAAATCTATTAGAATTTTTTGAGAAGGTAATGAGCAAGTTAGACAAAGGAGAGTCAGTGGTTGTGATTTACTTGGATTTTGAGAAGGTCTTTGACAAGGTGCTGCATAGGAGGATGCTAAATAAAATAAGAACGCTTGGTGTTAGAGCGAAGGTACTGGCATGGATGGAGGATTAGCTGTCGAGCAGAAGGCAGAGTGTGGAGATAAAACGGGTCTATTTCAGAATGGCAACCGGTGACCAATGAAGTTCCGCAGGAGTCAAAGTTTAGGGAGTAGGAAGTGATTTAATGAAACCTACAAGATACTATGTGGTCTTGACAGAGTGAATATGGAAAGGGCATTTCATTTTGTGGGAGAATCCAGAACAATGAGGTCACTGTTTACAAATAAGAGGTCCCATACCTCAGAGACATTTTTCCTCACAAAGTATTGAGAGCATTTTGGAAGTTCCTTCCTCAAAATGCAATGGAAGCAGAATGTGAGTATTTGAAGACAGGGATAACTAGATTCTTGATAAGGAAGGACATGAAATATTATCAGGACTAAGTGGGAATGTGGAGGTCTCAGATCAGACATGATCAAATTGAATGGCAGAGCACATTCTTGGAGCTGGGTGGCCAAGTGGCCTAATCTTGCACATAATTTATATGTTCAGATGAATATTAAGATAGCCTCAGTGATCCTTAAGGGAGAAAGTGAGCACTATAGATGCTGGAAATCAGAGTCAAAGAGTATGGTGCTGGAAAAGCACAACCGGTCAGGCAGTATCCGAGGAGCAGGAGAATCAATGTTTCAGGCATAAGGCCTTCATCAGGACTGAAGAGCTTATGCCCGAAACATCAATTCTCCTGCACCTTGGATGCTGCCTGACCGGCTGTGCTTTTCCAGCACCATACCCTTCGTCAGTAATCCTTAACAGGATTAGACCATGAGAAAGCAAGACCCATTATGAACAGTAATTAACATGTTATCAAAGTGACTGAAACTAGTCACTCACATCTGTATCTCCTGCTTCATTTTACTTATTTTTCTATAATTATCTCAAGTGGTGTGAAAGTCACCTCCTGATGATGCAGCTTTGACAAAGCAATGAGGCCAGACATAGGAACACACATTATTTTTGGCAACAGCTTTTGGACAGAGAGGAGAATGATGGATTTATAACACAACGTGAAAGCTTGCTCTTTCTCACAGATTCTCGAAGGAAAATGCCCAGTGAAAAGCAAATCAAGGTAACATCCATACACCAAGAATGCAAAGATGCCAATACATCTGGGAGTCCGAGTCCATGCTGAGTCTGGGAGCTCCATATGTTGCTGAGAAGAAAGAGAAAAGAAAACACAAAAGAGCAAAAAAAGAAACAAAAGAAACGGATGGATAGCCTCCGGATGAAGCAGCCTCTGCTGCCACCATCTTGGATTATAATTTGACAGCACACTATTAAGTTTCCTCAGTTTGCAAGATATAAAATTCCTTTTTTCACTCAAAATCTTTAATTACCTCCTTAAATTTGATATAGTGAACTATTTTTTTACTTTCAGTGTGATATAGGTGTGCTAAAAAGAATTAAAAATCTGAAGGGATTTATTAAAAGGGGAACTAATTCACCAGTCCTCACATGATTGTAATAATGCATTTAAATAGACTTCTTTATCACTGAATTTTACTGCACTATGCAACAATATAAACACTGGAAAAGGGAAGTAACAGCCTAATGCTTTTAAGGAAGAGGTTTACTTGCTATAAATAAATCTCAGTTCGAAAAACTTCCAATTTGGAGTTAAAGGAAAATTTCATAATGCTCCTGTGATGCAAAGTGTCAAAGAACCATAAATATAAGTTTCTGCCTGTAATTCTTGGCAGTCAGACATGAGGAGGCTAAGAAATCTGGAGGAATTGATACCAGACCTCACCTGCTCACAGTCAATGGTGAAATACGTTGTTATTTGCAGAGATCAGGTCCCGGTCACTTATCAATACAGTTTGTCATGGATGATGGATGTTATAGGGAAAGGAAACATGTTGAAAAATTCTACGTTTAGATAAGATTAATTCACCAATCACACTGTATTATCGCTACTAAATTAGGAAATGCTAAAAACGCCACAGATTGCATTGGATGAAGACAGATTTTCAGCAACCTTCTTCATTAGATTAAAATTGAACAAAATGCTGTTTGAATTAATCTCAAAATTAGTAAAAGAGATTATCTATTTGCATCAAAAATAGTTTCTAAATTGTGATTACAATGCAGTGGACTAGTTCAGCATTTCATTGATATAAGTCATCATTAAACAGAACTGCTTTTTCATTTCCTTGGGTAATACACATTTTTGCAATTTTAATCAGCCTCCAGACTAGCTTTGGTGTTCACCAGTAAGATCACAGAAAAAGCTAACGCAATAGACTTTGGAATCCTGGGATTAAAGAAGCCTCTGTACTTGATTCACATCTCAATAGGATGTGAACTTTTCCCCTAAAATCACAATTAATACCATTTCAGTAATATTAAATCAAGTTCTGGAAGACCAGCGTCATTGATCAATTAATTATTTGAAGAAAAAGAGCCTTCAATAGCGACATTTTAATGAAGGGCAATTATCTGATTGTCAGTGTAATCAATATTCCTCAGTGGCAGTTTGTAACCCATATTACTCATGCACACATTCATATGTTGGAGCAATTTAGTCTTGAAGGTGTAACCTGTATGAAAATGTCTGGCACATTAATCCTTATGCCATAACAAAACAGCAGTTCAAACACAACTTTACACATAAATTGCCATACTCCTAGGAACTTTTATTATCCAAAGGATAGCAATTGCTAATGCAAAGCCATCTTATCCACTTAGACAGTTAGGTTTTCACAAAAAATAACAATCATATGTCAGCCAAGAAGATATTTTGATCAGAAATGGACAAGTACTCAATAACCTCAAACTGCCCAAGATTCATAGAATAGTGTGCCATGGAGATTTCTTGAGTGCATGACTCCCTGAAAGAAATCATACAGAATTAACAGGCGACATTTTAAGTGTATTCTCTGAAATAATTCATTTTTGAGGATGGAAAATAAGTAAGTGCTTATATTTATAATTGAGCCTTTAATGGACTTATACAGTTAATGATAGGGCCCTGGGGAGTGTTGCTGAACAAACAGGCCTAGGAATGCATGTGCATAGTTCCTTGAAAGTAGAGTTGTAGGTAGGTAAGGTGCTGAAGATGGTGTTTGCCTTCGTTGGTTTGAACATTGAGTCCAGGACTTGGGATGCCATGCTGCGGCTGTACAAGTCATCGGTGAGGCCACATTTGGAATCCTGTGTACAATTCTAGTCACGCTTTCATAAGAAGGATGTTGTTAAACTTGAGAGTGCAGAAAAGATTTAGAAGGATGTTGCCAGGGTTGGAGGGTTTGAGCTATAGGGAGAAGCTGAATAGGCTGGGACTATTTTCCCTGCAGTGTCAAAGGCTAAAGTGTGATCTTACAGAGGTTTATAAAATCATAAAGGGGTTGGATAGGGTGAATAGCCAAGGTATTCTTCCTAGGGTGGGAGAGTCCAAACCCAAAGGACATAGGTTTAAAGTGAGAAGGGAAAGATTAGAAAAGGATGTAAGGGGTGACTTTTTTCTTGCAGAGGGCTGTGTGAGTATAGAATGAACTGCTAGCAAAATTACAACATTTAAATGGAGGCAATGACTGACACTTTTTATAGGATAAGTAACTGTGTGGAATTCAGGGTTAATGTGGGAGGGTGTGGGATTGGGATCTTGCTGCCTTCTTTACTCCAACCAATCAAGCTCTGGGAAGAAAGGGTAGATGACTACCTTCTTGCCAAGAGACAAATTGAGGCCCTTAAGTCACCAATTCAGGGCTTCAACCAGCTACTGATGGTATTCTACCTGTGGCAGATGGGGAGCTTGCTATTTAACAGACCACACAACAACCTGCCAAGTTTGTCCCACTATAAAGTTCCTCTTTCTCAAATACTCCAAGCTGAGACTGGCTATTGAGAAGAGGGAGCCTGTGGAAAGACATCTGCTGCACTTGCTGCATGTCATCCCTGCCACATATTGCCCTACTTACCATTCTGCAAGGATCCCTCAGTGATCCCTACTGAAGGCCTGAGTCCAATACCAGCAATGGCTTTCACTCCCAGTGATGTAGATTTTTTTTTATAATGATGTAGATATTACTGGAGAGCTGCTGACCTCTGATTGTCTGGTAGCTTTTGGAGGCAGGATTTTTCCCTGCTTGAGGATTTAACTCTCTCAAAACTGCATCAGGCATTCTATAAACATTCCACGGAATTATCACCAGTTTTGTAACCGGTGGACCTCAATCCCATCTTGGGCATTACATTCTGACCAGAAATGCACCATTCTAGGGTAAAACATTAATTGAGTTTTATCAACTAAATGACAATAAATATAACTGCACAGTGGATAAAATTAAAAAGTGGATAACTTT
Organism: Chiloscyllium plagiosum; assembly: GCF_004010195.1. Lineage (NCBI taxonomy): Eukaryota > Metazoa > Chordata > Chondrichthyes > Orectolobiformes > Hemiscylliidae > Chiloscyllium > Chiloscyllium plagiosum. The sequence continues at coordinate 19,328,228 of NC_057729.1, read as the reverse complement.
GAGGAAATCCCAAAGCCAAATTGATAAGTGTACTCATTATTGTCAATTAAACACCAGAACTGACACAACAGAATTGCTTCCAATGCATGAAATTACTTAGGGTTACATAGAGTTTACAGTTTAAAGACAGTCAGCTCAACTGGTTTATGCTCCTCACAAAACCTGTTCTCCCCCTCTATCTAGTGTAAGCAAAGCCTTCTCTTTCTTTCTCCTTTGGGTATTCAAGTAGCACCCCCTGAAATGTACCTATATTGCTCAACTCAACTACTCCATTTCATATCCATTTGTAGACATTTTGGTGTCTCTGCATCTTGGTGTCATTGAAAAATAGAAAAATATTCTGTGCTTGATGTCTCAAACCTTTACTAGTTTTAGACAGCTCTATCACATTATCTCTCCAGCATCCATGGACTACAATGTAGTATTATGTTCAATTTATTCCACAGAAAGGAGAGGAAAGATACTCTTTATGCCAATTCTTTAGTTCTTGATTCTACTGGCACCCACTATATCTGTGAAAGAAGGCACAACCAGTGACATGAGGCATACTAACCTTCCTTTTTCTTTGTCAAGAGTGTGGTGCTGGAAAAGCAAAGCAGGCCAGGCAGCATCTGAGTAGCAGCAGAATCAATGTTTCAGGCATAAGCCCTTCATCAGGAATCAAGTGAAACTGACCAAACTGTACTAGGCTAACTAGAAAATAGTTTTGTGTTTTTTTAAAATGTCATCTTCAGGAATTTAAAATTAGGTTACTCATAGGTCGAAAGTGAGTACTGCAGATATGTTTCGGGCAAAAGCCCTTCATCAAGAATTAGGCTGTGAGCCGAGGGGATGGTGACATAAATGGGAGGGGGGTGGGACTGGGGGATAGGTAGCTGAGACTGCAATAGGTAGATGGAGGTGGGGGTAATGGTGATAGGTTGAAGAGGACAGTGGAGTGGATAGGTGGGAAGGAAGATGGACAGGTAGGACAGGTCATCCAAGGTGGTGCCGAGTTGGAAGGTTGGATCTGGGATAAGGTGGGGAGGTGAAAAATTAGAAAAGTGGTGAAATCCATGTTGATGCCATGGAGGGTCCCAAGCCAAAAGATGAGACGTTCTTCCTCCAGGCTTCGGGTGGCGGTGGAGGAGGCCCAGGACCTGCAGGGAGTGTTGAAGTGTCCTTGGCGGAGTGTTGAAGTGTTCAGCCATGGGTCGGTGGCTTGGTTGGTGTGAGTGTCCCGGAGATGTTCTCTGAAGCGCTCTGCAAGTAGGTGTCCTGTCTCCCCAATGTAGAGGAGAATGCATTGGGGGCAACAGATACAGTAAATGACATGTGTGGAAGAGCAGGTGAAAATTTGATGGATGTGGAAGGTTCCTTTGGGCCTTGGATAGAGTCACCACCTCCGTCCCCCAACGCTCCGGGTTAGCATTACTTCTGTTAATGATGTCACCCCCTGGTCTCTCTACTATCATGCCCACTCCAGTTACAGTCTCCACCCCCAGTCCCTGCTCCAGCCCCATTCCAGGTCCTAGCTCCCAGCCCTTCTGAGTTTTCACCATCCACCCAGACGTCTCCCTTATTGAGGATGAATGATCAGCAAAGGCCTTATCTTCATCCCCCTCCGCTCCCGGATCAACAAACCCAGCACGTGTTGTGACATCGAACACTTCTTCCTCCGCCTCTGCTTCCAAGCTTATTTTTTCCATCAAGACTACTGCCCACCTTCTGAGGACATTTTTTCGCCTGCCTCCAACACATCCCATCTACCTGGACACCGCATGCCGGTCTATTACCCGCCCTCAACCTCTTTATTTCCAACTGCTGCAGCAACATTGACCACCTCAACCTGTCCACCCCCCTCAAGCACTCCAACTTCTCACCCTTGCACTCCCTCCACTCCAACCCCAACCTCACCATCAAACCAGAGGACAAGGGGGCTTTGACCTCTACATGGCTGAAGCCAGGTGCCAACTTGAAGACATCTCCTCCTACCCCCCTCTCGACCATGACCTCACCTCCCATCACCAAATCATCATCTCCCAGACCGTATCCAATCTCATCACCTCAGGGGATCACCCACCCACAGCTTCCAACCTCATACTTTGGGAACCCCGCATCACCCAGTTCTACTTCCTACCCAAGATCCACAATCCTGACCACCCTGGCTGACCCATTATCTTGGCTGCTCCTCCCCCACTGAACTCATCTCCACATACCTCGATACTGTCCTAACCCCAGTCCAAGAACTCACCACATGTGTTCAGGACACTATCCATGTCCTCCAGCTCCTCCAAGACTTTCATTTCCTTCGCCCCCAATGCCTCATCTTCACCATGGACATCCCTATACACCTCCATCTGCCATGATCAAGGCCTCCATGCCCTTTGTTTCTTTCTCTCCCTACATCCCCACCAGTACCCTTACACTAACACTCTCATTTGTTTGGTTGAACTGGTCCTCACCATCACTATTTTCTCCTTTGAATCCTTCCACTTCCTCCAGACAAAAGGGGTAGCCATAGCCGCCGTATGGGCCCCAGCTAGGCCTGTCTCTTTATTGGTTACGTGGAACAGTCCATCTTCCATAGTTACACTGGCATCACTCTCCACCTTTTCCTCCACTGCATTGATGACTGCATCAGCGCTTCCTCATGCTCCCGCAAGGAGGCTGAACAGTTCATCAACTTCACCAACACATTCCACCCTGATCTAAAATTCACCTGGACCATCTGAAACACCTCCTTCCCTTCCAGGACGTCTCCATCTCCATCAACAGTGACTAACTCAACAGTGAAATCTGCTACAAACCCACTGACTCCTACAGCTACCTGGACTACACTTCCTCACTCCCTGTCTCCTGCAAAAATGCTATCCCTTATTCCCAAATCCTCCCTTTCCACTGCATCTACTCCCAGGAGAACCAGTTCCAGTACAGTACATACGACATGGCCTCTTTCTTTAAAGACTGCAATTTCCCCTCCCATTTGGTTGATCAGCCTATCTCAACCACTTCCCGAAACTCTGCCCTCGAACCCCAATCCTCCAACTGCAACAAGGATAGAACGTCCCTGGTCCTCACTAACCTCCGTATATATTGCATCATCCTCCGCCATTTCTGCCACCTACAAACAGACCCCACCATCAGAGATATCTTTCCCTCCAAACCACTATTCACTTTCCCTAAAGACCATTCCCTCCGTGACTCCTTTGTCAGGACCACGCCTCCCCACCAACCCACCCTCCCCTCCTGGCACCTTTCCCTGCCATCGCAGGAATTGCAAAACCTATGCCCACACCTTCCTCCTCACCTCCGTCCAAGGCCCCAAAGGTGCTGTCCACATCCATCAAAGTTTCATGTGCACATCCACCAATGTCATTTACTGTATCCATTGCTCCTGATGCGGTCTCCTCTACATTGGGGAAACAGGACACTGACTCGCAGAGCACTTCAGAGAACATCTCCATAACACCCGCACCAAAAAAACCCCACCGCCCCATGACCTCCCTCTCCCACTCTGCCAAGGACCTGCAGGTCCTGGGTCTCCTCTATTGCCACTCCCTAACCACCCGATGCCTGGAGGAAGAATGCCTCATCTTCCACCTTGGGACCTTCCAACCCCAGGGCATCAATGTGGATTTCACCAGTTTCCTCATTTCCCCTCCCCCCACCTTATCTCAGATCCAACCTTCCACTCGGCATCATCTCATGACCTGTCCTACCTGTCCATCTTCTCTTCCACCTATCCACTCCACCCTCCTCTCTGACCTATCACCATTATCCCCATGTCCATCTATCGATCGCACTGTCAGCTACCTTGACTCCCAGTCCCAACCCCCTCCAATTATCTCACGACCCCCTCAGCTCACAGCCTCATTCCTGATGAAAGGCTTTTGCCTGAAATGTCGACTCTCCTGCTCTTCAGATGCTGCCTGACCTGCTGTGCTTTTCCAGCACCACATTCTTGACTCTAATCTCCAGCATCTGCAGTCCTCACTTTCACCCGAATACGTTTTCTTTGTCCCTCCCTTTTGATTTTCCTCCAATGTATCCTCTTCCATCTTTTCTCATTTGGTCCACTTTTCACCCCATTTTTATTTTTCCCAAAGATGCCATGATAGATTCATTCGGTGAAACAGAATTATCCTAGGAGCTCACCCTTCTTATGTAATTAATTGTGACCAGAACAGTGGGCTGGCATAACAGTGGGAGGAACAGACAGAAATTTTGCTGACTCACCTCTGGTGACAAAACCTCTCCAGAAGAAGTTAAAAATCACGCAACAACAGGTTATTGTCCAACAGGTTTAATTGGAAGAAAGAAAAGAATGCCTTTCTTCCATGAACTGAGACCTGTGCCATTACTCACTGAGTAACTGAGGCACCAAGTCACTGAAGAGGAAAGGAATCTTACCTTTCTCATGATTGTTATTGAGTAGAGCAACAGGAGTTATGTTATAATAATGTCACTTCCTGCTGACCTGGAGACTAAGTCGGTCGGGCTGCAGATACCTTTTAATTACCGTGTCTTGTGAGCTGTTTTGTTTAGTAAAGCCAACAAAGTTCACTCACATGAGTGTGGACCTCACATTGCTATAATCACATGATTTACTGAGAACAATACAACATATTGGAGACCACATGGAAGCTCACACTGTATTACAACGTATTTTGAAATTTGGTAACACTGCCAGAATGTAATGTTTAGAGTTAACTGAAAAGCAAAGGTTTATGCAAAGCAGCAAGTCAATGTAAGGATAAGAATCTGTCTCAGAGAGCCTGTCTTTCCTGGTGAAAATCGTTTAGAATCGATTGACCTACCTTACACACATCATTTCCAATTTTTGCAGCTTTGTTTTTGGGAGTGACCCATTTAAACAACCAGCTATTTTTATTTAAATTGACTCTTGGTACATCGGCCATCTGGAAAACGGTGTCTGTAGAGCAGACTAAGTCAAAGCAGGTCTGTTCCTGTGAATTTATTTTTGATAGCTGGGGTGCCGCTTTGGATAGTCAAGCTATCCCTGTGGGAAAGATTCCAGGATATCTCGTGAGGATTGCAGTCAGATGATCTTGGGCAGGGCTAGGTGCTTTTGGGGTTGTGAAATATAGACAATATGCTGTTGGTAACAATCCAACATTTTCTGGATTAACCAAAATTGCAAAGAAAAAAAAACACAAACAAATCCTACTTAGTGGAAGGTTAATGGTCAGATGGTGATCTAATCATTAGAAGGTCATCTTGTGCTTTCTGTAAGTTTTAGAGGGATATATACAAATTTACTTTGTGTTATAACTTAGCACTTATGACATGTTTGGCTCATCTTTATTTCAACTACACATAGTGCTTTAGATATGTGATTGACCATTATGATTAAAACAAAGTGCTGTTGATAACAGGATTGTGCTGTGTCAATATCATATGATTGATTGAATGACATAAAAGCTGTGAAAAGATAGCTTTGAAAAGCAATCTGAACAAGTTAGATAGAAGGTAAAAACAATGACTGCAAATGCTGGAAACCAGAGTCTAGATTAGAGTGGAGCTGGAAAAGCACAGCAGTTCAGGCAGCATCCGAGGAGGCAGGTAGGACAAGTCATGGGGACAGTGCTGAGCTGGAAGTTTGGGACTGGGGTGAGGTGGGGCAAGGGGAAATCAGGAAACTGTTGAAGTCCACATTGATGCCCCGGGGTTGAAGTGTTCCGAGGCGGAAGATGAGGCGTTCTTCCTCCAGGTGTCTGCTGGTGAGGGAGCAGCGGTGAAGGAGGCCCAGGAGCTCCATGTCCTCGGCAGAGTGGGAGGGGGAGTTGAAATGTTGGGCCACAGGGCGATGTTAGATAGAAGTCAAGGTTCATTAAAACTGAGAAATAAGCCTCATCATTAAAAAGATGCAAATGTCTCAATGACTAAATTGATCAAACTGGCTGTGGAAAGCATGACATGTTTGAAATATTTGCCAGTCATCAAACTGATCAATCGCTGAGGACCACACAGTGTCCAGATTTAGACAGAGGCTGCTTGCGTGGAAAAGGAAAAAGCATACCTATAATGTTTTTATTGCCCTATATTTCTCATCTATATTTCACAATTCCAATGTTAGTTAGCTTGGAGACAGGTGTCATCTGATCAATGTCAAGAAGTCAAGATAGAGCCAGCTGATCACCTGTTTTGGTCTGATCCTGGACAAGTCCACATGCACTGGGTCACTTATGACCATGAGCATTGTATGGGTAAGCTTTTGTAGTATTGTTGTTTTTGCAGTATTTTTGTAGTATACCTTGCTTCAATAAAGAAAAGTTATGTAAATCCCACTGTTAGGATTGCTTTGGGACATTGATATCTGGAGTAAACTAATAGACCAGGAAAAGTAGGAATTACAAACTACAATGTCAACAGACACCCATTGGCAAGTTAAAGCTGTAAATGACTGTCAAGATGCTAGAATACAATTTTTTTCCAGATTTTGTTTGGGAGAAGGATTCACATTTTTCGTTCATTGGAATCTCTTTTGGGGTAGAAGTGACCTGTACAAGAAGGACGGATTGCACCTAAATTGGAAGGGGGCTAACATACTGGCAGGGAAATTTGCTAGAACTACTTGGGAGGATTTAAACTAGTAAGGTGGAAGTGGCACCCAGGGAAAGAGTGAGGAAAGAGACGGTCAGAGACAGTCTGAGACGGGTACAGCTGAGAACAGAAGCAAGTCAAACAGTCAGGGCAGGCGGGGGCAAGATAGGACTAATAAATTAAACTTCATTTATTTCAATGCAAGGGGCCTAACAGGGAAGGCAGATGAACTCAGGGCATGGTTAGCAACATGGGACTGGGATATCATAGAAATTACGGAAACATGGCTCAGGGATGGGCAGGACTGGCAGCTTAATGTTCCAGGATACAAATGCTACAAGAAGGATAGAAAGGGAGGCAAGAGAGGAGGATTTTGATAAGGGATAGCATTACAGCTGTGCTGAGGGAGGATATTCCTGGAAATAAATCCAGGGAAGTTATTTGGGTGGAACTGAGAACTAAGAAAGGGATGATCATCTTATTGGGATTGTATTATTCCTGAAGAAGGGCTCATGCCCGAAACGTCAATTCTCCTGCTCCTTGGATGCTGCTTGACCTGCTGCGCTTTTCCAGCAGCACATTTTCAGCTCTTGTATTATAGACCCCCCAATAGTCAGAGGGAAATTGAGAAACAAACTTGTAAGGAGATCTCAGCTATCTGTAAGAATAATAGGGTACTTATGGTAGGGGATTTTATCTTTCCAAACATTGATTGGGACTGCCATAGTGTTAAAGAGTTAGATGGAGAGGAATTTCTTAAGTGAGTACAAGACAATTTTCTGATTCAGTATGTGGATGTACCTACTAGAGAAGGTGCAAAACATGACCTACTCTTAGGAAATAAGTTAGGGCAGGTGACTGAGGTGTCAGTCGGGGAGCACTTTGGGGCCAGCGACCATAGTTCTATTTGTTTTAAAATAGTGATGGAAAAGGATAGAACAGATCTAAAAGTTGAAGTTCTAAATTAGAAAAGGCTAATGTTGACGGTATTAGGCAAGAACTTTTGAAAGCTGATTGGAGGCAGATGTTTGCAGGTAAAGGGACGACTGGAAAGTGGGAAGCCTTCAGAAATGAGATAACAAGAATCCAGAAAAGTATATTCTTGTCAGGGTGAAAGGGAAGGCTGGTAGGTATAGGGAATACTGGGTGACTAAAGAAATTGAGGGTTTGGTAAAGAAAAACAAGGAAGCATATGTCAGGTACAGACAGGATAGATCGAGTGAATCCAGAGAAGAGTATAAAGAAAGAAGGAGTATACTTAATAGGGAAATCAGGAGGGCAAAACGGGGACATGAGCTAGCTTTGGCAAATAGAATTAAGAAGAATCCAAAGGGTTTTTACAAATATATTAAGGACAAAAGGGTAACCAGGGAGAAATAGGGCCCTCAAAGATCAGCAAGGCAGCCTTTGTGTGGAGCCACAGAAAATGGGGGAGATACTAAATGAATATTTTGCATCAGTATTTACTGTGGAACAGGATATGGAAGATATAGACTGTAGGGAAATAGATGCTGACATCTTGCAAAATGTCCAGGTTACAGAGGAGCAAGTGTTGGATGTCTTGAAATGGTTAAAGATGGATAAGTCCCCAGGACCTGATCAGGTGTACCCGAGAACTCTGTGGGAAGCTAGAGAAGTGATTGCTGAGCCTCTTGCTGAGAT
>NC_057729.1:19294172-19319921 GCF_004010195.1 Chiloscyllium plagiosum | reverse complement strand
CCATTTGGATACAGAACTGGCTCAAAGGTAGAAGACAGAGGGTGGTAGTGGAGGGTTGTTTTTCAGACTGGAGGCCTGGGACCAGTGGAGTGCCACAAGGATCGGTGCTGGGCCCTCTACTTTTTGTCATTTACATAAATGATTTGGATGTGAGCATAAGAGGTACAGTTAGTAAGTTTGCAGATGACACCAAAATTGGAGGTGTAGTGGACAGCAACGAGGGTGACCTCAGATTACAACAGGACCTTGACCAGATGGGCCAATGGGCTGAGAAGTGGCAGATGGAGTTTAATTCAGATAAATGCGAGGTGCTGCATTTTGGGAAAGCAAATCTTAGCAGGACTTATATACTTAATGGTAAGGTCCTAAGCAGTACAGGTTCATAGCTCCTTGAAAGTGAAGTCGCAGGTAGATAGGATAGTGAAGAAGGCGTTTGGTATGCTTTCCTTTATTGGTCAGAGTATTGAGTACAGGAATTGGGAGGTCATGTTACAGCTGTACAGGACATTGGTTAGGCCACTGTTGGAATATTGCGTGCAATTCTGGTCTCCTTCCTATTGGAAAGATGTTGTGAAACTTGAAAGGGTTCAGAAAAGATTTACAAGGATGTTGCCAGGGTTGGAGGATCTGAGCTACAGGGAGAGGCTGAATAGGCAGGGGCCCGTTTTCCCTGGAGCGTCGGAGGCTGAGGGGTGACCTTATAGAGGTTTACAAAATTATGAGAGTCATTGATAGGATAAATAGACAAAGTCTTTTCCCTGGGGTCAGGGAGTCCAGAACTGGAGGGTATAGGTTTAGAGTGAGAGGGGAAAGATATAAAAGAAACCTAAGGGGCAACTTTTTCACGCAGAGGGTGGTACATGTATGGAATGAGCTGCCAGAGGAAGTGGTGGAGGCTGGTACAATTGTAACTTAACTACAATTTAAGAGGCATTTGGATGGGTATATGAATAGGAAGGGTTTGGAGGGATATGGGCCAGGTGCTGGCAGGTGGGACTAGATTGGGTTGGGATATCTGGTCGGCATGGATGGGTTGGACTGAAGGGTCTGTTTCCATGCTGCACATCTCTATGACTCTATGACTCTATGACATTAGTTGAATGAATTCTAATATATTGGATGCTTTTCTTTATCAGAAAGTGATTTTTAAACAGTAAGGTCATCAGTCATAGCGACTTCAATGACCTTCGTCCATTATAAAGTTAGAAGTAAGACCTCTTGTTACATTTTGGTAGTGACATTACCTCTAACCAGGAGACTTGTGTTCAATCCCACTTGATCCAGAGGTGTGACGTAAAATCTCTGACCAGGTTGATTTGGTCAGAGATTCAGCATCATTTGCGACTCCTGTGATTTGCTTTTTGGTGGAAATTAGGTGAGTTGGCATAGAGTGGGGAGGGCAAAGGATGGGTCAAATGCATGGGTTGGCACTAAATTGGCATAGAGGCTACAAAGAGCCAGGGGATGGGTTAAGGGCTTGGGAGTATGAGGAGGCATAGAAGTATGTAGGTGGCGGGGCAGAGGAACATTGGAATGGAGGTTACAAGGTGACATGGAGTGGGAAGGTATTGGAAAGGGGGAGTGTCCATGGAGGGACAGGTGGTTTGAGTGTGGTCCTATTTTCCTTCAGGTTTTATTCAACTGCAGCATATTATTGGTGCAGTGAGGTAAAGGTCACATCCCACAGTCAACAGCCTCCATTCTAATTCATAGGATGCCCAGGCCACTTTACAGGAATGAAGGGCTCTTGCCCGAAACGTCAATTCTCCTGCTCCTCAGATGCTGCTTGACCTGCTGTGCTTTTCCAGCACCCCACTCTTGACACTTTACAGGGAACCCCACTAACTAGAACAAAAATCTGATCTTCTCTGGCATTTCCACCCTAGTGGGTTTGTGGACCGAGGAAGCCTCCCTTTTGTGTAATCTTGCCCCAGGAGCAAACCAAGGAAGGGACCATTGTGTCCAAGTAGAAATATAATACTTGAGTTATAGGATAAATACATAAATAAAAAAACAGGGATATCCAAACTTCTTTTTCATATTATCTATACTGTTTGACTCAGTTTCTGATGGATGTCAAATGGAAGAGATTCAAATTGAGCACCTCTCAGACAATTCATAAGGTGTATGAATTAATCAAGAAAAAAGCTGTGTAACAAATTGAGCACCTCTCAGACAATTCATAAGGTGTGTGAATTAATCAATAAAAAAAGTTGTATAACAGATTAATAAATTATTTTGAGTGGCATTTATTTTGTGAAGCACGATGCTATATACAGTAGTCAATTTGTTGTTAATACCTGCAGTCTGTTGAAGTGATATCTTGTTTAGTACCTGCATACACATCAATATCCTTAAATGATGTGCTATCTACATTCCTCTTAGAACAAAGCTGTTTTGATTGCTCAGTCTTTCAGGATCTAGATCATTCAACTGAAAACTTGCAGCATTTAACAGCATTGAACAATCATATATCCTTTTTCCTTCAAAGGTCTAATAATTTGATTAACACATAAAACCAACTTTTATGTCTTTGCTGATTTACATTTACTGATACAGATACTGGCGGCACAGTAACTCAGTGTCTAGCACTGCTGCCTCATAGCACCAGGGACCCGGGTTTGATTTCACTTTTGAGCAACTGTCTGAGTGGAGTTTGCACATTCATCTTGTGTCTTACGGGTTTCCTCTGGGTGCTCCAGTTTCCTTCTACAATCCAAAGATGTGCAAGTTAGGTGGATTGCCCATAGTGTCCAGGGAAATATAGGATGGTTATGTATAGGATGGGAAATGCAGGATTACAGGGATAGAGTATGGGGTTATGTCTGGCTGGGATGATCTTCAGAGGTTGGTGTGGACTCAATGGGCCGAATGACTTGCTATTGTACTGTAGGAATTCAATGATTCTTAAACCAACTTGTTGAAGTGTTCATTTTGATTTAACGTGCATGGTATGAGGAGTAATTAGACCAATTAGGCCTTTACTGTCTAGAATTTAGAAAAACAAACAACAGCAAAGTGTTGAAGCACAGCCCCTGCATCTAAAAATGCAGAAGATATTCAGGAGATTAACAGGAAAAAATAGGGTAGTTAGACTAGTTCCACTGGTTGAAGGTTTGAGAATCAGAAGGTATGGCCTACGCCAGGCCATCAGGTCAGTTGTTAGAAAGCACTTCAACACACTGAATAGTGGAGGTTTGAAACTCTCTTCTTCAAACAGTGGGCGATGCCAGTTCAATTGTTATATTTAAATCTGTAAGAGAGAATTTTTTTTTATCAAGCAAGGGTATCAAGGGTGTCAAGTGCAAATTCCACTCAGACAGTTGCTCAATATACCTGGCCAAGGCAGGTATATTGAGTTAGGCCACAGATCAACCCTGATTTTATTAAATGGCAGAGCAGCCTCGAGAGGCTGAATGGTTCCCTTTGATGTTTGGAACAATTGCTTACTGGATGATCAGTCAGTTTCAATGCTGACCGTACACAGATTAATGGCTCGAAACTAGTTAGCCCTGATTTTTAGATGCAGGAGTTGTGCTTCAACATTTAGCAGTACCTGTTCAGATTGAAGTTGGAAACATGGAACTTACTGTACACATGTCAGCTGAATGATTATGGAGTGTCAACCGAAGCAGCCCCTAGCTGCTGTTTGTTTCTCTAAACACTGCCTGTGAACTCTCTGCATATCATTTAGGGTCAGGCAGGGGTGTGCAGCTGAAGAAAGAAGCTCGCCTACTTAAAATGTCAGCTGCACCTTAAAAAGAAACTGGATACAAATAGTGGAAATGTAACTTAATGCATAATGAACACTGAAGTACAAAGAGGGATCCACAGTGAACAATATGGCACAGACTATTAGAGATGCCATGGTTTCATCAGAGTGAGGAGATCGAGGTTCATCCTTGGAATTGAATGAAAGCATATGATCAAGGAGGTCAAATGACATAATCGATACAAGAAATTTAATGACCTCATGCAGCTGGTTAAAACCAGTGAATGCATCTTGACATGCATTTTCTAACCACCCCTGCACCAACCATTTATAACTCTCAATGAACTGCATGCTTATCGCTTACCCCAGATGCTATCTCTGGCACTCAGGATTCCATATCTAAGGTCCCAAAATTCTGCTTCACCCTTACACAGAGTGCTGCCAGCCTCACACCCACCTCTTATTACCTCCATATCTCTCGAATTAGTTAGCTGTGGAAAGCACACCCCAAACACAGTGCAATTCATCCCTGACATTCTGCTCTCCCTCTCTTATCAGAAATCTCACACAGCAGAATGGAAGAGAACATTAATTGACAGACTGTTGGGTTTGGGACAAGGAGACTTGCATCTCCTCAGCTCTGAGGATTTGATGGTGGTTTGCATGATGGGTCAACTACAATGAAACTTATGGCATATAACATCACTGGGAACATGGAGGAGACGTTCACATTTTATGTTCCTTTTCAGCTCTTGGCATCCTCTCATTCTGCTTTCTACGCATATTGAGCAAGCTGTTCGACAATGGACCTCTTACCTTCCCTGAAACCAACTTCCCATCCAAATATTCACCATGAGCAGGAAGCAAAACTCAGCTTTGTTTTCAAGTCAGAAACCACTGGACCCTTCAGAAGAATATAAACAGGAAAATGTGCCAGTTAAATATACTGTCCCAAGTCAGTTTGTATATTTCAAAATGGAGCTCAGTATATCCATAAATTCTTTTCCAAGTATTATTGGTGTTTTTCTCCTCTGATTGACTAAAGTTCCTTCTTTGTGGAGCATTAGGCCTTAATCCACAGAAAAAGGTTTGGCATACAGACAGTTTATTAAATGTTGACATCCCTCTACCCTGCTGACCGTTATATATCGCTGGGCATTTCCCTGGGGAAACTGTGATTGGCTTCTCAACCTTTGCCTGTTTCCCTTCAGTTGTTCTGTGACAGAAGTTGTGTGCAACCTATGAACCCTTTACACTTCCACATTGAACTCGAACAAGCTTTGACCCTGTGTCATTGTTAATTTGTACAAAGCTTGAATTATCTCTTCTCTCTTTGTGATTTTCTCTGCATCAAGAGCTGCCTGAATGACCATCCTGTAATTACTTTTCTATCATAAAAACCTCAAGCAAAAAGCAAGTTATATAAGAGACATCAGAGTTCAAATATGAAATGCTCTCAAAGTACTACATTAATGTTAAAGTCACCATATGAAAATTACATTATTCAGAAATATCTTGGGTGGAAGCAATCAACTGGATTTATGGCTTATTCATTGTTAATAAATTAATGTGTCTAGTCAAAGATTACATGAGCAGGCATTTCTGCCCAGTAATAATAACTGAGATATGGCATAGAGATAACAGTAAGACTAACAGCTCACTGTTATTATGGAGTAACTCAGAAAGCAACTTCTGGATTAGGCAAACATACAATTCGAGTTGTAAATCTGGAAGATGTCATCCATTTTAATCTGCTGCTCCACAGGCTTTATAATAGGTTCAACATTGACCATCATGTAAGACAAATACAGTACTTGCACGCAAAATGTGCCAATGCTTTCAGCTGTAATTGAATATTGTGCAACCAACAAAATAGACAATTGAATATGGAGAACTAGTTTAGAAAAATTGTTGATGGCAAAATGATAATCGCAAATCAAAACAAGTAATAAATGTCCATTATTAAATGGCAGAACATCGTGTGACTTTTCATCTTAGCAGAGCTGATTTCACAAATAATGCTTTGAATGTCTGTTACACATGCAAAAAGATTTAATGATAAAATAATAATCACTGCAGAAAATGAAACAAGTATTCATGCTAGCATCTTTAAAAGAGTAAAATGTCTCAAGGTACTTCACAGGATCAGGCAAATTTTGGCAGTGACATTAGGACAGATTAGGTGTAGCTAGGTCATTAAGAATAGCTTTCATGAGTGGTTGAAAGAAGGAAAGAGACAGAGAGGTTTCAGGAATTCTACAGCTTAGGGCCTAGCCAGCCCACAACACAGCTACCATTGGTGGAGTGATTAAAATCGAGGGTGCTTAAAAGGCCAGAATTAAAGCAGCACAAATACCTCAGAGGATTATAGGGGTAGAGAAGAGGTTAGATATAGCAAGTAAAAACAAGAATGTGATTTTTTGGAGCTAGATGCTCCTTGAATCAGCAGCCAACAGATCAATAGGCGCAGTTCATTAAATGGGTCTTGTTGCAAGTTATGGACGGCAAAGCCTCAGTATGTATTCTTAAACTGAGAGCACATACAAGATTGTTAAAACATCTACATTCTAGCTTGATTGCAATCTCTCGCTGTCTGATCTCTGGCAATTTCATAATGTTTGTGTGTACAGAATTGAATGGTTTCATGTGTCTTGCAGCTTCAGGTAATAAAATTTAAAAAGGCTCTGGATGATTAATACTTCTATTTCCCTTTAGCAGAAAAGTGTTACATGAACACCAACTGGCCACTAAAAGACACAACCCACTCTCACTAGTTTCTATACATACAGACAAAGAAGGACACCACTTTGACTGGAACAACACACACCTCCTAGGACAGTGAAACAAAGATATTCTACCTAGAACTCCATTAATAAACACATTGACTTAGATCTTATCTATCTTCCGTTGAAAAAAAGAACCGGAAATGACATCACCCACCTTAAGAAACCAAGACCTATAAATAGAGAGGCTGGATATACCACCGGTGCTTCACTGGAGACTCTCACTGATGAAATTACCTAGTATTGTGACGAAACATCTGAAAACAAACCTTCAAGCTCAGCAAGCTAACTTACATACTTATCAAATTGAGCTACAAATCTTCTCAAAAATCACTAAAGATGTTACTTTCAACATATTTTTAAAAATTAAGAATAAACTACTTTACTGAAACCATTTTTTTGTTTAACACATCCAACCACCTCTATAATGAGCATTATTGTTATACAGTATTCAGTGTATGAATGTGACATGGAGAGTCGACAGTCCATGATAAGGGGACATTGGAGGAATTGCATAATTTAGCATGGAGGCATGTGCAGATATGAGGGCTGTTGTTTGGGGGCATACATTGACATGAGGGACATATAAAGATTCCCTCATACAGAGCATACTGAACTCCTTTAAAAACTGGCCTGTTTCTATGAAAATTGTGGAGGATAAGGATATGCCTATCTCCATAAAAGAGCTAGCCAGGTCAGGAGTCTCAGGCACAGCCTCATGCAGCAACCTTAAAAAGCTTAATCTCCCATGCTTCTGTCATCTGGATCCCTTTACCTGCCTCACTTACAGGCACAGTCACTTGCCCATGACCACTGATCAAATTAGAAGACCCTATCCTAAAGTGTGCGATTGCCTCCTGGTTGACAGCAGCTATATAACTTACCCCAATGTGAGATGTTGTTATGTCTGCAGCTCACCCTCCAGATCGTAAACTCTGAATTGAAGTTCATCGAGTCACAAACACTTACCAATACTTTCAAGAGTCAGACATAGTGGAAATAGAGTTTGATGGCAGTGGGACGTGGAGGGGGGTGTAATACAGGGAACCAATCGAAGACGGCCTTACACTATGATTGATAGCAGTGTTGTAGCAAATATTCCAAACAGAACAGAAAACAGTGCGAGAGATGCTTACAAACACAAAATATTATTCCAACATGGAATGTGACTTTCAATATTACAAATTACTTTGTTGCTCCCTGACCAATATTAGTAGGAAGCTAAAAGTAACTTGTCTGCAGCTTTGCAGTTTATGCTGAGCACAAAAGACAGACTCCTTAAAATGTAATTCATAATGTACCCAATTAATGAAAGGATCAACCAAAACATTCATCTATAGATTATACATTAAATGCTAGTGGACTATGAACATTAGATGTACTGAGTGCTCCCGAAGATCCTTTGATCTTCTCTCCTGTTATAGTTCAGAACTTCACATGCAGACATTAGGCCCAGTTGCACTACACTGCCACCCAGTGTCTATAAAACATTTTACAAGCTTTGCATCCAGAATACCAATTTAGAGTCATTGAGGTGTACAGCATGGAAACAGACTCTTCGGTTCAACTCGCCCATGCTGAACAGATATCCCAACCCAATCTAGTCCCACCTGCCAGCACCCAGCCCATATCCCTCCAAACCCTTCCTATTCATACACCCATCCAGATGCCTTTTAAATGTTGCAATCATACTAGCCTCCACCACTTCCTCTGGCAGCTCATTCCATACACATACCACCCTCTGCATAAAAAAATTCCTCTCAGGTCTCTTTTATATCTTTCCCCTCTCACCCTAAACCTGTGCCCTCTCGTTCTGGACTCCCACACCCTACCACCCATCTATTTATTCTATCCATGCCCCTCATGATTTTATAAACCTGTATAAGGTCACCCCTTAGCCTCCGACGCTCCAAGGAAAACAGCTCCAGCCTATTCAACCTCTCCCTATAGCTCAAACCCTCCAACCCTGGCAACACTTTTGCAAAGCTTTTCTGAACCCTTTCATGTTTCACAACATCCTTCCGATAGCTGCAACATGACTTCTCAACTCCAGTACTCAATACTCAGAAGGCATACCAAAGACCTTCTTCACTATCCTATGTACTTGTGACTCCACTTTCAGGGAACTATGAACCTGCACTCCAAGGTCTTTTTGTTCTGTAACACTCCCTAGGACCCAACTATTAAGTGCATTTTGGATCAGCAAAGATTTGCTTTCCCAAAATGCAGCACCTCACATTTATCTAAATTAACCTCAATCTGTCACTTTTCAGCCCATTGACTCATCTGATCAAGATTCCTGAGGTAATCTGAGGAAACCTTCTTCACTGTCCACTACACCTCCAACTTGGGTGTCATCTGCAAACTTACTAACGATACCTCTTATGCTCTCATCCAAATCATTTATATAAATATCAAAAAGTAGTGGCCCAGCACCGATCCTTGTGGCACTGCTGGCCACAGGCCTCCAGTCTGAAAAAGAACACACCTCCACCACACTGTCTTTACCTCTGAGCCAGTTCTGTATCCAAATGATTAGTTCTCCGTGTATTCCATGAGATCTAATCTTGCTAACCACTTTCCCATGGGGAACCTTGTCGAACGCCTTAGTGAAGTCCATATAGATCACGTCCACCGCTTTTCCCTCATCAATGCTCTATGTTACTTATTCAAACAAAATCTATTAAGTTTGTGAGACATGCGTTCCCATGCACAAAGCCATGTTGACTATCCCTAATCAGTCCTTGCCTTTCCAGATATATGTACATCCTGTCCCACAGGTTTCCCTCCAACAACAATCATCGACGTCAGACTCACTGGTCTATAGTTCCCTGGCTTGACCCTACCACCTTCTTAAACAGTGGCACCATGTTAGCCAACCTCCAGTGTTCCGGCACCTCACCTGTGACTATTGATGATACAAATATCTCAGCAAGAGGCCCAGCAATCACTTCCCTAGCTTCCCACAGAGTTCTAGGGTACACCTGATCAGGTCCTGGGGATTTATCCACTTTTATGTGTTTCAAGACATCCAGCACCTCCTCCTCTGTAATATGGACATTTTTCAAGATGTCACCATCTATTTCCCCACATTCTATACCTTCCATGTCCTTTTCCACAGTAAACACTGATGCAAAGTACTCACTTAGTATCTCCCACATCTCCAGCAGTTCCACACAAAGGCTGCCTTGCTGATCTTTGAGGGGCCCTATTCTCTCCCTAGTTACCCTTTTGTCTTTAATGTATTTGTAAAAACCCTTTGGATTCTCTTTAACTCTATTTGCCAAAGCCATCTCATGTCCCGTTTTTGCCCTCCTGATTTCCCTCTTAAGTATACTCCTACTGCCTATATACTTTTCTAAGGATTCACTCAATCTACCTTGTCTCTACCTGACATATGCTTCCTTCCTTTTCTTAACCAAACCCTCAATTTCTTTAGTCATCCAGCATTCCCTATACCTACCAGCCTTCCCTTTCACCCTGACAGGAATATACTTTCTCTGGGCTCTCGTTATCTCATTTCTGAAGGCTTCCCATTTTCCAGCTGTCCCTTTACCTGCGAACATCTGCCCCCAATCAGCTTTCGAAAGATCTTGCCG
The DNA here is from genome assembly GCF_004010195.1 of Chiloscyllium plagiosum. Classification (NCBI taxonomy): domain Eukaryota; kingdom Metazoa; phylum Chordata; class Chondrichthyes; order Orectolobiformes; family Hemiscylliidae; genus Chiloscyllium; species Chiloscyllium plagiosum. The sequence goes on along the minus strand of NC_057729.1, from coordinate 19,309,827 downwards.
AAGACTGTCAAACTTTGCCTTCCTCCAATTTAGAACTTCAACTTTTACATCTGGTCTATCCTTTTCCATCACTTTTTTAAAACTAAAAGAATTATGGTCACGGACCCCAAAGTGCTCCCCCACTGACACCTCAGTCACCGAGGTGAAAGTGAGAACTGCAGATGCTGGAGATCAGAGTCAAGATTAGAGTGGCGCTGGAAAAGCACAGCAGGTCAGGTGGCATCCGAGAAGCAGGAAAATCGATGTTTCGGGAAAAAGCCCTTCATCAGGAATGAGGCCTTACTCCTGATGAAGGGCTTATGCCCGAAAGGTCGATTTTCCTGCTCCTTGGATGCTGCCTGACCTGCTATGCTTTTTCAGCACCACTCTAATCCTGACCTCAGTCACCTGCCCTGCCTTATTTCCTAAGAGTAAGTCAAGTTTTGCGCCTTCTCTAGTAGGTACATCCACATATTGAATCAGAAAAGTGTCTTGTACACACTTAACAAATTCTTCTCCATTGAAATCCTTAACACTATGGCAGTCTCAGTCTATGTTTGGAAAGTTAAAATCTCCTACCATAACCACCCTATTATTCTTACAGATAATCAGGATTTCCCTACAAATCTGTTTCTCAATTTCCCGCTGATTATTTGGGGGTCTATAATATAATCCCAATAAGGTGATCATCCCTTTCTTATTTCTCAGTTTCACCCAAATAACTTGCCTGGATGTATTTCCAGGAATATCCTCCCTCAGTACAGCTGTAATGCCAACCCTTATCAAAAACGCCATACCCCCTCCTCTCTTGCCTCCCTTTCTGTCTTTTCTGTAGCATTTGTATTCTGGAGCATTAAGCTGCCAGTCCTGTCCATTTCTGAGCTACGTTCCTGTAATTGTTATGATATCTTAATCCCATGTTCCTAACCTTGCCCTGAGCTCATCTGTCTTCCCTGTTAGGCCTCTTGCATTGAAATCAATGCAGTTTAATTGACCAGCCCTACCTTGTTCTCTGCTTTGTCCCTGCCTGCCCTGACTGTTTGACTCACTTCTTTGTCAACTGTACCAGTCTCAGATTGATCTCTTTCTCACTATCTCTTGGGTCCCACCCCCCCCACCTTACTAGTTTAAATCCTCCCAAGCAGCTCTAGCAAATCTCCCTGCCAATATTTTAGTCCTTTTCCAATTCAGGTGCAATCCGTCCTTCTTGTACAGGCCACGTCTACCCCAGAAGAGCTTCCAATGATCCAAAAATGTGAATCCTTCTCCCAAACATCAGCTCCTCAGCCATGCATTCAGCTGCTCTATCCTCCTATTCCTGCCCTCACTAGCTCGCAGCACCAGGAATAATCCAGATATTACTACTCACGAGGATATCCTTTTTAAATTCCTGCCTAACTCTCTATATTTTCCCTTCAGAATCTCACCTTTTCCCTTCCTATGTCGTTGGTTCCAGTGTCTAAAATGACCTTCTACTGGTCCCTCTCCCTCTTGAGGAACATTCTGCACCCTCTCTGAGACATCCTAGATCCTGGCACGAGGGAAGCAACACACCATTCTGACTTTTCACTACTGGCTACAGAAACGTTTATCTGTGCCTCGGATTAGAGAATCCCCTAACACAATTGATCTCTTGGAACCCGACGTACCCCTCATTGCATTAGAGCCAGTCTCGATACCAGAAACTTGTCTGTTCGTGTTACGTTTCCCTGAGAATCCATCACCCCTACATTTTCCAAAACAGCATACTTGTTTGAAATGAGGATAGCCACAGAAGACTCCTACACTATCTGCCTACCTCTCTTACCTTTCCTGGAGTTAACCCATCTTGTGACTGTATCTGCGACTTTTTTTCCCTTCCTATGACTGCCATCCATGACACACCCTTGCTCTTGTAAATTCCTCATTGCTTCTAACTGTCTCTCCAACTGATTAATTTGATCTGATAGATTCGCAACCAACGATAATCCTCAGTAACAAACTCTCCCTAAAATCCCACATCCAACAAGAAGAGCATATCATTCTACTAAACACCATGTTTGCTTCTTCCACTCTACAGACCCCAGAAAACAACACTATCTTATTCCTCCACAAAACATTGCTCCAGGCTAACTTAATACTAGTGGCTTATATTTTTAAGTTTAATCAAGAGACATATGTCAATAAAACATATAATCAAGAAAGAACCCACTCTACTCATTACTGCAGACTTTCTGTAGGCCACACTGAAAAGTATTCCCTTATCTCTTTCTGTGCTGTGACCTCTCCTAGAAACAGGTTCCCCCTAGATTAGCTGTGAATTTCACTGCTTGTAAATTTTCCCAGATGCACTCTGATGTCCAGTGATATATGAATTCAAACAACAAAGGCAGTAACTGTGCAAGTTCACTGCTGTGTCAGTTAGCAGTGTGGGTTTCTTTCTCTCTCTTTCTCTCTCTCTCTTTCTTTCTTTCTCTCTCTCTCTCTCTCTCTCTGTCTCTCTTTCTCTCTCTTCTGCACTGACCTCAGATTAAAGCCAAAATGAAACTAATATGTGAAACATAAAAGTGTCAGTCCATTGGAGCACAAGGGAATAAGGAGTTAATTATAAATTGAAGAGAGCACAAAAGCATAGACATGGGGATTATGACTTGGGATCTGTTGAAGTGGGACAGGCAACTTTCAAACTTTACACGTCTGTTTATTTAAGCAATTGGGGTGGATGTACAGTCCAGAGCTAAATGTTTGTTAACTTCATGAAAGTCTCAGCAAGAGCTCCAGACACATTTGTGTCAAGCAGGCAGTTTGCTTAAAGGCTGTGTTAGACTGTTGGGATGGAGAAGGCTATGCAGCTGCTGGAGATGTATCAAGAGATGTTCAAGAGAAGGAATAAAACAGCACATTGATTGGCAAGCCATAGAGAGAGCTGACAGTGTCATGGTGCTTAGTAGTAGATAGTGGAAAGAAGGAGGGAGTTTATGTTTTGCAGGGAATCAGGAGGCCCTCAGGTGTACATATACTGAGAAGGGAATGGGAGCAGCTCGTCACTGAAATCAACATAAGAAGTAATGGACCTGTCCGCATTGTAAAAACACTTAAAATCTTTCTGTTTATGCTGAGTCTTAGGACTTATCCAGTGAACAGTGGTACAAGACAAACTATTATTGAGTCATGTTGGGAACAAAATAAACAAGAATGTGTTTTCTTGCATGACATCAATAGGTACAGCTGACGCTGACCAGCTAGGCACAATTACATTAACTATTAGGAGTAGAAATGACACAACTATTTCCCCTGGGGCCTCTGCGTGATTCTCTAGTCAACTGTGCGACATCATTGGACTGGGTGCAGCCTAACACAATCTTCAACGTTAACCTTTTCAGAACCTTTACATTATCTAACCCCCACCATTACCCCTCAACCAGTAACCTTACAGTTGCCTGTCAGTCAGCTCGCCTAGACTGCTGTCACTTTGGTCGCAATCTGAAGCTGGGCCTGTGACTGAGATCATCATGTAAGATCATCTGCAATCTTACTCACTGAATATCAGCAGCCTCTGACCAGCCGTGCATCACCTTGTGGGACTTCATGGAAACACCAGGCTAGACAAAGTATCTGGCAAGTCAGATGCTAAGGGAATGCACCATTCTGAGTAGTTTTCTTTGATGTACACTATTGGAAATGATGTTTGCAAAATTAATATTGATTTTTTTTGGGGGGGCAATGTCTTTTATTTCAAAATTTTATCATCAAGGATGCTGCAATGGTCTGTCGCCAAAGGATGGGAGGGTGAGCTACTCTGATGATTTTAGGACAACCAGAATCTGAGTAAGCACACATGGACAGCTTGTGCAGAGCAATGGGATTCCAGACACCTCTCCCTGTTTCATGTCCATACTCTGCGCCAAGCTTCCCCTCACTGCTTCCTGTACTCTATCTCCCTTTCATTCCACAGCTCAAGAGGGACTGCAAGTTTAGTATCCATGATTAACAGTACACACTCTGCTGACAAGCTTTCAAACTCTATTCGACTGCTTAGAAAAGCCCAGCATCGCTCCTTCTGGCTTCGACAAATGCTGAGAACCCCTCAGGCACTTCCACAAAGTGCAGCTGTGAATGAAAGGCAAAAGCAGCACACCCGTTCTGACTCTCAGGCTGAGTTCTTTAATTCGTGCTAGCAGGAAATCTCATCCACAGCTGGCACACATTCAGCTGGGAATATACAAAAAAGAATGTTAACAGGACATCAAAGGTCAGCAACAAACCAACATTATCAGCTAAGTGAAGTCATGACTTGTCCACGCTGCCTGCTTCTGGCACACAGAATAGTTGTGCTGGAGGGGTTGTGCCAGAAATGGCTGGCCACTAGTTTTCAGATTGCAGACTTCCTCAATACTGATACCAGCATCGTTATAGAGCCAAGCCTTGAGCCAAGGACTTTTGCCTAAAGAAGAAGAAACTTTAAAGGTTTAAAATGACACTTCTTGAAGTTAAGCAAAGGAAGTACAATGCAACGAAGTTGTCAGAACATTGCCAAAGGCTCCAGACGTCCCAAAATAATTTGCAGTTAATGTGCCCGTCATTTGTTCTTATTTGGACAAATGCAGCAACCAAATGTGTGCAGAGTTAGGGCCCAGAAATAACAAATCGGATAAATTATCACACAGTCTGTTGTTGGAAAACTTGTTGGGCCGAAGGGCCTGTTTCCACACTGTAATGTAATCTAATCTAATCTAATGTGTGCAGAGTTAGGGCCCAGAAATAACAAATCGGATAAATTATCACACAGTCTGTTGTTGGAAATGAGCAAGATTTGTGAGAATATCAGTAACACTTGCAGTTCTTCTATGAAAAGTATTTTGATGCTTGCTGTTCCATACAACAGATACATAGGACAGTCAAATATGAGCAAGTTACCAGTGAATCTTGCTTGTTGATGTGGGCACAGTCATTACATTTCTAAAGTACTTTTAAATACGCTTTTCCTTTTCTTTTTTGCAGCCTGGAGGAAGCTTAACTTTCTTTTTGTCACTAATATTTGTTCCATGCATGTGTGGAAAGGCTATTTTGATGAGAAATGTATCGGACCCCATGTTGCATTGTAAATAAATGGTCTGTATTCAATAAAGTTGTGATTTTTGAGGCTTTTAAAATGCAAAATTGTTCAACACAGCAACCTCACAACATAAACTACACATTTTACTCTCACTGCTTTGTCACAACTAAATTAATAAGAAGTAGTGAAAAAAATTAGGATCATTAAAGGACTGAAAGAGCTAGTGAGCTATCAAGGAATACGAGTTTACAAGTAATAAAAATCATGGCGAGCAGAATTAATGACAATTCTAACAGCTAGCCTGCAACAAATTTAAGAGAAATAAATATACTTACAACTAAATGTGCAACTAGCAAAATAGCTTGAGGCAAAAACAAAGTATTAAAATTAGACATGATTGAAGAGAAATCCATAATTCTCAGCACAGTTCAGTCATTAGTGAGGGTTAGTCCACAACAATGAAGAAAATATTCAATCCAAAAGTTGTTACAAATGTTTGCTTATTTAGAAAAAAAATCATTTTGTTCAATTTACACAGTTATATGGTGGCATGGGGGGGGAGGGCGTGGGGGGGGAGGGTGGGGAACAGAGTAATGGGAGTCATTGGTAAACTTTGTCAAAGATTTGAAACAGCCCTAGTGGGCTAAATGGCCTTTGTCTGTTCATTCCACTGGCTAGCAACTGTTTAATGTAATAAACATTTCAAACCATATTGCCAGTGTGACTTAGTATCACATCAGTTAGGGGAAGTTGGGGGGGTCCAAAGCTAGACATCGTAAATATCACATAGCTACTCACCAAATGTTAGGTAGCTAAATGACCTCGTCTCACTTATTTGGAAGGATGAGAGCACACCAGAAGATCTCAGGGATGATGTAATCATAACCATTTTCAAAAGAATTGTTAAGCCCAACTGCAATAACTACAAGGAATTTCCCTGCTGTCGGCTTGTGACAGACTGAATTCCAGCAAGTGTTTGAAATGTCGCTTTCAATTGATTCTGCTTTGCTCACTGAGTGTGGTGACCCTGACAAAATTTAACTTTTTAAATTCCCAACTAGGACAGATTCTTTGTCATCAAGACTCTGGTGAAAGAAGTATAAATCCCAATCTATTTAAATCTTGTCACCTGGAATGGTAGAATGCAGATGGAAGTAATGTGGCCTACCATGCCTGTGGCAACTTTTTGAAAATGCTATCCAACGAGATTGATTCCCCTGTCCTTTCCACATTGCCTGCAAATGTTTTCCTTTTGAGTATTTATAAAACTCCCATTTGAAAGTTATTATTGAGGCTGTTCCACAATCCTTTCAGGCAGTACATTTTAGAACACAGACACTGACTATGCATAAAACCTCACATCTCGCTCCTATTCTTTTGCCAATTATTTTAAATCTTTGTTTTCTACCCACTGAAAACAATTATTTTCTTATTCACTCTACCAAAATCTTATCATCATTTTGAGTATCTGCATTAACTCTTCTATTTGTTGCCGTTGCTTTGAAGAACTCAATCCCAGCGTTTCTGGTCTTTCACAGCTTTTGAATGTTAACTGGACCATTGTCTACCTTTTGTGGAAGTTTTGTTGATAATTTGATTTATGTTTTGCTGAGTTTTAAATGGGTTGGATTGGGATATAATCTAAGTATTTTATCCCATCTATGAATTCTCTACAGGCTGTGAGGGAGGTAGAGGAATGTAGGGATAAAGTTTAGAACAAAGTCTTTGTGTCAAGATTTTGGAGACAACTGACACTTTTATCTGCCACGTTACATAAAACTACCCTTATTGGGCATCTTTTAGCCCCTTTCTAAGCTTTTTATTCTTTTAGAACATAGAACATAGAAGATAAAAAAGTACAGCATGGAACAGGCCCTTCAGCCCACAATATTGTGCCAAGGATTATTCCTAATCTAAAATAAAATAACTGAACCTACGCACCCCTTAATTCACTGCTGTCCATATGCATGTCCAGCAGTCGCTTAAATGTCCCTAATGACTCTGCTTCCACTACCAATGCTGGCAACGCATTCCATGCGCTCACAACTCTCTGTGTAAAGAACCTACCTCTGATGTCTCCTCTATACCTTCCTCCTAATATCTTAAAACTATGACCCCTTCGTGCCAGTCAATTCTGCCACGGGGAAAAGTCTCTGGCTATTGACTCTATTCATGACTCTCATTACCTTGTATACCTCAATCAGGTCTCCTCTCTTCCTTCTTCTCTCAAGAGAGAAAATTCCGAGGTTAGTCAACCCCTCTTCATAAGACAAGCTCTCTAGTCTGGGCAGCATCCTGGTAAACCTTCTTTGCACCCTCTCCAAAGCCTCCTTATCATTGCTATAATCAGGCGACCAGAACTGGACACAATATTCCAAGTGTGGTTTCACCAGGGACTTGTAGAGCTGCAACAGAACCTTGTGGCTCATAAACTCGATCCCCCTGTTAATGGAAGCCAAAATACCGTATGCTTTCTTAACAACCCTATCCACTTGGGTGGCAACTTTGAGGGATCTATGCACTTGAAAACCAAGATCCCTCTGTTCCTCCACACTGCCAAGAATTCTGTCTTTAATCCTATATTCAGCATTCAAGTTTGACCTTCAAAAATGCATCACTTCACATTTATCCAGGTTGAACTCCATCTGCCATTTCTCAGCCCAGCTCTACATCCTGTGTATGTCACGCTGCAGCCTGCAATAGCACTCATACTATCAACAGCACCTCCAACCTTTGTGTCATCGGCAAATTTACTAACCCATCCTTCAACCTCCTTATCCAAGTCATTTATAAAAACTACAAAGAGCAGAGGGTCAAGAACAGACCCCTGCGGAACACCACTCAACACTGACCTCCAGGCAGAATACTTTCCATCTGCAACCACTCTCTCCCTTCTGTCAGCCAACCAATTTGAATCCAGACAGCCAAATCTCCCTGTATCCCATACCTCCTGATTTTATGAATGAGCCTACCATGGGGAACCTTATCAAATGCCTTGTTGAAGTCCATATATATCACACCCACTGCTCGATCTTTGTCGACCTGTCTCATCACTTCCTCAAAGAACTCAATAAGATTTGTGAGGCATGGCCTGCCCCTCACAAAGCCATGCTGACTGCCTTTAATCACGCTATGCTTTACCAAATAGTCATAAATCTTATCCTTCAGAATTCTTTCCAAAACCTTGCTGACCACAGATGTAATACTGACTGCTCTGTAATTGCCAGGGATTTCCCTATTCCCCTTCTTGAAAAGAGGAACAACATTCGCCTCCCTCTAATATTCTGGTACGACTCCCGTGGAGAGTGAGGAAGCAAAGATCTTTGCCAGTGGCTTAGCAACCTCCTTTCTCACTTCCTGGAGCAACCTGGGATAAATCTGGTCTTGCCCTTAATCAATCTTAATGTTTGCCAAAGTTTTCAGCACATCAGCTTCATCAATTTTGTTCTGTTCAAGCCTGTTTCTCAGCTCCTCATAGTTCTCATTCACAACAAGGTCCCGTTCCTTAGTGAAAACTGAAGCAAAAAACTCAGTTAGGGCTACCCCTATCTGCTCAGACTCCACGCACGAGCTCCCTACACTATCCCTGCCCAGCCCTACCTTCTCCCTGATCATTCTCTTATTCCTCACGTATGAATAAAATGCCCTTGGGTTCTCCCTAATCCTTCCAGTCAAGCCTTTTTCTTGCCCCCTCCTGGCTCTCCTCTGTCCATTTCTGAGCTCCTTTCTAGTAAACCTGTAATCCTCTAATGCTGTGCTAGACCCTTGCTTCCTCCACTTTACGTAAGCTGCCTTCTTCCTTTTGACGAGAAGCTCCTCTATTCTCGTCATCAAAGTCTCCTTATTCTTACCCCTTCTTGCCTGTCTCAGAGAAACAAATTTGTGCATCACTCGCAACAAATGCTCCTTAAACACAGTCTCCACATGTCTGTTGAGCCCTTTCTGTGGTACAATTGCTCCCAATCTGTACTTCCCAACTCCTGTCTGATAGCGTGATAATTTCCTTTTCCCCAATTAAATATCTTCCCTTGGTAACTGCCCCTTTCCCTCTCCAAGGCTATGGTAAATGTGAGGCAGTTGTGGTCACTGTCACCAAAGTGTTCTCCCACCGCAAGATCTGACATCTGTCCTGGCTCGTTGCCAAGCACCAAATCAAAAATGGCCTCTCCCCTTGATGTCCTGTCTACATACTGAGTAAGGAAACACTCGTGAACACACCTGACAAAAATGGCTCGATCCAAACCATTTGCACTAAGGAGGTTCCAGTCAATATTGGGAAAATTGAAGTCACCCATAACAACAACCCTGCTACATCTGCATTTTTCCAAAATCTGCCCACCTATGAGTTCTTCAATCTCTCTACTGCTATTAGGTGGTCTGTAGAAAACCCCCAATGAGGTGGCTGCTCCCTTGCTGTTCCTAACTTCCACCCATACTGACTCAGTAGACAAACCTTCCTCAACAACCTTCATTTCTATAGCTGTGATGCACTCTCAGATTAGCAATGCTACACCCCCTCCTCTTTTTCCACCCTCCCTGTTCTTTTTTACATGTTCTAAACCCTGGAACATCTAGCAACCATTCCTGCCCCTGTGAAATCCACATCTCAGTTATGGCCACAACATCATAGTCCCAAGTACTGATCCATGCTCTAAGTTCATCACTCTTATTTCTGACACTCCTTGCGTTAAAGCAGACACACTTTAACCGATCCTTTGTTCCAGCACTTGAAGAACCTTCCTGATAGATTCACTACATCCTGTCAGTTTACTCCAACTGATTTTCTTTATGATGCCATGAAGTGCCATGAAACATTTTCTCTGTTTAAATCACTACATAAATGCACGTTGCTCTTGTTTAAGTCCTAACTTGTGATAGTAAATTTGTCCAGACCAGGAGGATGAATGGCTAAATGAATCCTGCAGCATTTAAATCCAGAGAGGCAATTTGTCAGGACTATAATGTTTTAACCAATCACACTAACCAATGCTCATAATATTCTGGAGCAATGACAAATAACGTCATAGAGTCATACAGATGTACAGCAGTGAAACAGACCCTTCGGTCCATGCCAACCAGAAATCCTAATCTAACCTAGTTCCATTTGCCAACACTTGGCCCATATCCTTCTAAACCCTTCCTATTCACATACCCATCCAAATGCCTTTTAAATGTTGTAATTGCACCAGCCTCCACCACTTCCTCTAGCAGCTCATTTGCATACATGATGTAGTGAGAATAATGTGATTACAAAGAACTAAACAACTCTACAATTGTTTCAATAGCTAACCGTGGCGGGATTCTGAGCAAGATAAAACCAATACCACCCCAGTTTCATTGTTTGGTCTGTAGAGTGAGAGAATAGAATATTTGGATTAAGTTCCAACTTCTGATCACTATCTGGTAACTCCTATGAGAGTCTGCAGCCAAATTCAGTTTCAACCGTGGTATTTCCCAGGGTTAAATAACTTGGCAAGTCATGTTTCGATTAACATATGGAGATTGGCCACTTGGGTGAGACATCTGTGGAACATTTCCCCAGAACTGTTTTTCTAATATACAGTTCTTTCAGGGAACGTGTGTGTTGCTAGTAAGGCTAGCTTTTGTTGCTAATTGTAATTGCCCTTGAGAATTCATAATACGTTAGGAAAAAAGAGGGTATATTATTAGGAGAAAGTAAGAATAGCTGTCCATTTGACCAGACAACACAGAAATTGAATATTTTAATTGGCTCTGCTGTGATGAATAGGATTTTCAGATTTCTACATCTCTACTTTTATTAAATCTTCCATTAGTAGTCAGTGCTCTGAAGAGATCAATTCCAGCGTTTCTGGTCTTTCACAACTTTTGAATGTTAGTTGGACCCTTGTCCAACTTTTGTGGAAGTGTTATTGATGGTTTGATTTATGTTTGCCAAGCTTTAAATGGATTGGATTGGGTTAATCAATCTAAGTATTTTATCCCGTCTACGAATTCTCTCCAGGCTGAGAAGGAGGTGGGGGAATGTCGGGATAAGATTTAAAACAAAGCCTTTGTGTCAAGAAAGGAAAGAAAATGATCAAGAAATTAACTCAAGTAGCCAGAATTTATTTTTCCGCTGTGGCACATTAAAAATGATATCCTACAAAGAATAATGTAGACCCAACAAAATATAAAAGTCTGTTATGCAGTGCCACCACTAGAGGTTGCTGTTTTGCTAAAATAGAAATGATAGTTGCCTTTGGGAGACTCCATTGAAGGAAAAACTGCAAACTTGAATATGTGGAGGATAAATGATCAGAGAAGACATTGTGGTTACAAGGTATAATTGTGGGAGGTATTTTATTAATATTGTGAATAAGAAAGAAATTAAAACAGTATTTAAAGATTCCTTACTGTCAGATCATGGAATGATGCAACAAAGAAAGCGACCATTCTTTCCAATATGCCTGTGTCAGTTCATTGGTAGAACTGTCTAATTAATCTCTTTCCTACTCTTTCATCATAGTGATAAAAACATGAGAATTAGGGGTTGGAGCCCCACGAGTCTGCTCTGCTATTCAGCAGGATCATGGCTGATATGTTTGTGGCCTAATCGCTGCTAACTCTCTACTCCCTTGTTAGTCACGGATCTATTGACTTCCGCTTTGAAAATATTTAACGCATCTGCCTCCACCATTGAATTGAATTACAAAGACTCACAATCCTTTGAGAAAAACAATGTTCTCATCTCTGTTTTAAATGAAAAGCCCTTTATCTTAAAAGTGTTCCCCTAGTTCTAGTCTCTCCTGTAGATAGTGGAATGTCCCTTTTAAACAAAATAAGAGCTCTTTGGGACACTAAAAGCAACATTGGTCACTGAACAGCATACTGGGAAGGGAACTGAGAAAGTAAGTCCGGAAGTTTGCAGAATTAATTGCCAAATTGGATTGAGCCAGACAGATATGCAAGCCATTTACCTTGATTGACTATATTGAATAGATGTTGATGAAACAGTGCTGTGAGGCTTCAGATGGAACAATAGATCGGAGCTTTGATTGAGCGATTTTTGAGATAACCAGGCTTGTAGGGTTGACAGAATCAATTGGGAAATTATAATATCCAATACAGGTAGTTCTCCTATAATGTAATAGTTGTGTTCCAGAGAAACCTCACTTAATAGAAAATCACTTAATGGAAATAATGGGGCCTATGGGACAAGTTGGGTTAGGGGAAGACCAGCAAAAAATATAACTCACAATTGCTCAAAAACACACTCAGACGTGTAAAGCAAAGTATAACACAGCCTGGATGAAGGTTGAAATCGTATTTATTAACGAAACAAAAGTCAATTTTAAAAAATGTAAAAAAGCTGCTCTCTGTCGACAGCTGACATCAGCACATGCGCAGGACAGCGCAAAGACTTTGGTGCGGATATCAGCGCATGTGCACAACAGCACGGACCTCAGTGTATGTGCAGAATGAAGCGCACAAAATGATCCCCGCTGGAATCACTATTGCCATTGGAGGCAAATGTTCTCTAAAATGCCATTCCTTAATTCTATAGCCAAATCACGCTGCTGAAACGCTCATTATCCCAGAACTACCTGTACTGCTTTTTGTAACACCTTTTTCCAGGACTGAAATTCATTCACATGGATATGTTAATTACATCGCTGTATCAATCTGCTATAACTACATAGGATTAATTTGCATGTCAGTTACCATGACTGCATAGCAAACAATAGTAAGCTATTGTAGTGAAAACAACAAATGCTGGCGATCATAGTCAGGGGTAAATATAGGGTAGGGGAATGGGTCTGGGTGTGTTACTCTTCGGAGGTTGGTGTGGACTTGATGGGCCAAAGGGCCTGTTTCCACACTGTAGGTATTCTCTGATTCTCTGATAGCATGTCAGGCAGCATTCACGGAGAGAAAGCAAGCTAACATTTTGAGTTATTATACTTGGAGATGATACATAGAACTGTATTTAAAGTGGCCACTCGTATCAGAAAGTCAAACACTACAGCACAAGAAGCAGGAACTCTGGAAGCAAAAGGTGCAGTCTCAACCTCAGTTTGCCCAGCTGTAACCAGGGTAGTATAAACCTCGTTACCATCTTGTACTTCCAAACCAGATTTTAAACTAGTGTGGGAACACAGTAGTTTAAGAACTGTAAGGTAACTTGGGAAATTAGAGGAAGGGCTGGTTTCATAGTATTGCATATGTATATCTTGCATTTCAATAATAATAAAAAAAAACAACTCATTTAGTGTGAAACGAGTCCCAGTAAGTAAATCAGATACATAAAAACATTTATACACTCCCACAGGAAGAAACAACCTCTCAATGTCCATCTTCCAAAGTCCCCTCAGGATCTTTATGTTTCAATAAGTTAATCTCTCGTTGTTTTAAGCTCAAAATAGATAAAGGCCCAACTAGTCATTTCTTTCATCATAAGACAATGCTTCACTCCAGGTATCAGTTAAGTAAGCCTTCTCTAAACTGCTTCTGTGAAACTTATACTCTTTCTAAAATAAGGGGACTAAACTGTACATGACTGCAGATTTGGTCTCAGCAATAATATGTGCAACTGTAGCATATCCCATTCACTTTTCCATAAAAGACAAGATCCTATTTGCCTCCCTAGTTGCATGCTTTACCCACATGTAAACCTTGTGATTCATGCCCAGGTCAACCAGAACCATGTGTACCTCAGAGGCCCATAATCTCTCTCCATTTAATTCTTATGTTGTCTTTCTATTCTCTGTGCCAAAGCGGACAAGTGCATATATTCTTGCATTATATTAGATCTTTTGCCCACTTACATAACCTATCCAAATCGCTTTACAGATTCTTTATGTTTTCTTCACATTTAACTCTTCTACCTATATTTTGACGGTCAGCAAATTTAACATCATACTTTCAGTTCTGCATTCAAGTAATTTATATAAATTGTTAATAGTTGAGGCCCCATCACTGATTCATGCACTACAGTACTCTGCAGTGATTGTAACAAGGTCAGCCTTGAGTATGAGTATGAGTATGAGTATGAGTTCCCTGATTGAACCAGGTTAACAGCCCTGATCAGGGAGCCCTGGTTGACAGAAAAGAACAGGACTGTCAGAGATTCTGCTCATTCTGAGAGCTGGCTCTGAGGGAACTGGATCGGTGTCAAGGAATTTCCACATGTTAATAAAGGGCACTTGTGATCTGATACCAGCCTTTGTGGGGTTATTGCACTCATTATCTCTTACCAACCCAAAAATGAACCATTTACATCTATTCTCTATTCCCTCTTGGCAAACCAATCCTAGTTCTGTATATTCCCCCCTATGACCATGTATTGAATTCCCTTTTGAAAGAGAAAGGTGAAGTGTTGTTCATTCCAAATTGCATCAGGAAAGGTCGAGAAACTAAGTGATGCAGTTTTGATGGAAAGTTCATATGTACAAATGTTTGAAGGGGACAAAGAAAGTTGAGAAAGCTGTTAAAAAATGCATTGTATCCCTAGCTTTGTTTAAAAAAAAACACACTGATTATTAGTGGGAGGGATTCTGGGTAATCCAAGATGGAGGACGGGAAAAATTTCTGGCTGTAACAGCTGCTCCTTTTTTGAGGTATTTTAGGTACTGGAGGTGAGTTCCTCGAATTCCAGGAACAGCAATTACTGTTTTATATGCTATTGCATTTATTTGAAACTTTGGGGAAAAGAAAGTCAAAACAACAACAGTTTTAGAAGGGAAAAGAACAGACAAAGGAAACACATGGTGAGGTCATTGCAGGAGAGAGAGAGAACCTGCACAGTTACTGCCTTTGCTGTTTGAATTCATGTATCGCTGGACATCGGAGTACATCTGGGAAAATTAACAAGCAGCGAAATTCACAACTGATCTTGAAGGAACTGTTGGGTGAAGTTCACAGCATAGAATCAGATAAGTTAATCGTTGTTTTAAGTGTGACCTATGGAGAATCTGCAGTAGTGAGTAGAGTGGGTTCTTTCTTGATTGTATGTTTTTGGAGATATATTTTAAGTTTAATCAAGAAACATAAGCCATAACTATTAATTTAACCTGGGGCAGTGTTTGTAGAGGAATAAGACGGTGTTATTTTCTGGGTCTGTAGATTGTGAAGGAAAAAAAAAGGCCTATAATAGAATGATATGTATTTCTTGCCAGATGTGAGAGTTTAAAGAGAGTTTAAGGGTTACTGCGGATTATATCTGCCATAAATGTTGTTGGCTGCGAATCGTATCAGATCGAATGGATCGGTTGGAGAGACAGTTAGAAGCGATGAGGAATTTGCAACAGTATGTGATGGATGGCAGTTATAGGAAGGGGGGAATGTCTCAGATACATTGGAACCAATGACATAGGAAGGGAAAAGGTTGAGATTCGGAAGGGAGATTACAGAGTTAGGCAGAAATTTAAAAAGGAGGTCCTTGAGAGTAGTAATATCTGGATTACTCCTGGTGCTACGGTCTATGAGGGCAGGAATAGGAGGATAGAGCAGATGAATGCATGGCTGAAGAGCTGGTGTATGGAAGAAGGATTCACATTTTTGGTTCATTGGAATCTCTTTTGGGGTAGAAGTGACCTGTACAAGAAGGACAGATTGCACCTAAATTGGAAGGGGACTAGTATACTGGTAGGGAAATTTGCTAGAACTGCTTGGGAGGATTTA
>NC_057729.1:19282351-19293695 GCF_004010195.1 Chiloscyllium plagiosum | reverse complement strand
TTTAAAATAATGATGGAAAAGGATAGACCAGATCTAAAAGTTCGAAATTGGTGAAAGGCCAATTTTGACGGTATTAAGCAAGGTCTTTCGAAAGCTGATTGGGGGCAGATGTTCGCAGATAAAGGAATGGCTGGAAAACGGGAAGCCTTCAGAAATGAGATAACGAGGATCCAGAGAAAGTATATTCCTGTTAGGGTGAAAGGGAAGGCTGGTAAGTATAGGGAATGCTGGATGACTAAAGAAATTGAGGGTTTGGTTAAGAAAAAGAAGGAAGCATACGTAAGGTATAGACGGGATAGATCGAGTGAATCCTTAGAGTATAAAGGAAGTAGGAGTGTACTTAAGAGGGAAATCAGGAGGGCAAAAAGGGGACATGAGATAGCCTTAGCAAATAGAATTAAGGAGAATCCAAAGAGTTTTTACAAATACATTAAGGACAAAAGGGTAACTCGGGAGAGAATAGAGCACCTCAAAGATCAGCAAGGCGGCCTTTGTGTGGAGCCATAGAAAATGGGAGCGATACTAAATGAGCATTTTACATCAGCATTTACTGTGGAAAAGGATATGGAATATATAGACTGTAGGGAAATAGATGGTGACATCTTGCAAAATGTCCAGATTACAGAGGAGGAAGTGCTGAATGTCATGAAACGGGTAAAGGCGGATAAATCCCCAGGACCTGATCAGGTGTGCCCTAGAACTCTGTGGGAAGCTAGGGAAGTGATTTCTGGGCCTCTTGCTGAGATATTTGTATCATCGATAGTCACAGGTGAGGTCCGGGAGACTGGAGGTTGGCAAACGTGGTGCCATTGTTTAAGAAGGGCGGTAAAGACAAGCCATAGACCGGTGAGCCTGACATCGGTGGTGAGCAAGTTGTTGGAGGGAATCCTGAGGGACAGGATGTACATGTATTTTGAAGGCCATGATTTGGGATAGTCAACATGGCTTTGTGCGTGGGAAATCGTGTCTCATAAACTTGATTGAGTTTTTTGAGGAAATAACAAAGAGGATTGATGAGGGCAGAGTGGTAGATTTGATCTCTATGGACTTCAGTAAGGCGTTCGATAAGGTTCCCATGGAAGACTGATTAGCAAGATTAGATCTCATGGAATATAGGGAGAACTAACCATTTGGATACAGAACTGGCTCAAAGGTAGAAGGCAGAGGGTGGTGGTGAGGGTTGTTTTTCAGACTGGAGGCCTTTGACCAGTGGAGTGCCACAAGGATTGGTGCTGGATTCTCTACTTCTTGTCATTTACATAAATGATTTGAGCATAGGAGATACAGTTAGTAAGTTTGCAGATGACACCAGCATTGGAGGTGTAGTGGACAGCGAAGAGGGTTACCTCAGATTACAACAGGATCTGGACCAGATGGGCCAATGGGCTGGAAAGTGGCAGATGGAGTTTAATTCAGATAAATGCGAGGTGCTGCATTTTGGGAAAGCAAATCTTAGCAGGACTTATACACTTAATGGTAAGGTCCGAGGGAGTGTTGCTGAACAAAGAGAACTTGGAAAGCAGATTCATAGCTCCTTGAAAGTGGAGTCGCAGGTAGATAGGATAGTGAAGAAGGCATTTGGAATGCTTTCCTTTATTGGTCAGAGTATTGAGTACAGGAATTGGGAGGTCATTATACAGCTGTACAGGACATTGGTTAGGCCACTGTTGGAATATTGCATGCAATTCTGGTCTCCTTCCTATTGGAAAGATGTTGTGAAACCTGAAAGGGTTCTGAAAAGATTTACAAGGATGTTGCCAGGGTTGGAGGATCTGAGCTACAGGGCGAGGCTGAACAGGCTGGGGCTGTTTTCCCTGGAGCGTTGGAGGCTGAGGGGTGACCTCAGAGGTTTACAAAATTATGAGGGGCATGGATAGGGTAAATAGGCAAAGTCTTTTCCCTGGGGCCAGGGAGTCCAGAACTAGAGGGCATAGGTTTAGGGTGAGAGGGGAAAGATATAAAAGAGACCTAAGGGGCAACATTTTCACAGAGGGTGGTACATGTATGGAATGAGCTGCCAGAGGAAGTGGTGGAGGCTGGTACAATTGCAACATTTAAGAGGCATTTGGATGGGTATATGAATAGGAAGGGTTTGGAGGGATATGGGCCGGGTGCTGGCAGGTGGGACTAGATTGGGTTGGGATATCTGGTCGGCATAGACTGGTTGGACCGAAGGGTCTGTTTCCATGCTGTACATCTCTATGACTCCATGACTCTAGTGCAAGGAACTCATGTTAAACAATTAGAGGGATGTCAAAGACTTAGAAAGAATAGGAAGCTGATCCACTAGAATTGTGGGTGGGGGGCGGCGGGGACGAGGAACTTCAGCATTATGAAGAGATTAACATTGTGGTTACTAAAGCATGAGTCGTATGATAGGAGTGAGGAATTTTCCCAGCTTGCCACACCTGTTTCAGCAGAAATGGCAGTATTCACATGCTGGGAATCGGTGCAGGGAGGAGTTGACCCTATCACACTCCGACGTTGATCAAAGATGGCCAAAGCTCTCCAAGGTGCTGAATGCCAAACTCGGCTAATTAACAGGCCTACCTCAGTTCTCAGCCCTTCACACAACTGCACCCTCTCACATACAAGTACAAATCAATATGCACCATTTATAGTCCCACGCCAATTTAATGCCAAATTATACCTTTTGTTTCATGGTTTCTGAAAGCTCACTGATTACCCTTTACTCTCCTGTAATGATTGGAATGATGTCAGCCAGTTGAATATCATAGAATATGAGTTTTCAGAGTCGTGGCTGACAGATATAAACAGGAGAGTCAGGAGCTCTGTTCACACTCGGAGCCAGCTCTGAGAGGGGTGGGTTAGTGTCATGTACTATGCACATGTTCATAAAGCGTGACTTGGTGATGGGAAACCAGCTTTTGTGGAGTATTTTCACTTATAATCTGCATGTCCACCAGGATCTAATGAAGGTCTAAATATGCATTTCTACTCAAGTAGAAAAAAACTTCTGTTCATGAAAGCCATTCAAAATGTTTGCATGAGTATATAAAATGTCTTATATAACCCATTGACATGTATCAATGATCCCACATCAAATGGAGCTAATCCTTTATCAGCCCATTTGTGCTGTCAATCAAACTGAACTGGAATCTCTTGCAGCGATAATGAATCAAAGTAGCCAAGTGTTAATAATGATCTAATGGTCGTCCTTCAAGGTGATGTCAACAAACAGCCATTTTAGCAACTAGAACAGATCTTTTTGTCAACTCTTAGAGAGAGACAGCCTTCTTTTTTAAAAAAAAGCACAGTTTGGAGAAGGTGGTGGATTGGTGATAATATCATTTGATGAGTAATCTAATACCACAGGCTAACGTTCTGGGAACATAGTACCACAGCAGATTGCGAAAACTGAATTGAATACAAATCTGGAATAAAGAAGGCTGGCCTAATTGTGACCAAGTATTCATTGTCCATTGTCATAAAAACCTATCTGGTTCACCTGTGTTTTGTTAGACTTTACCTGGTCTGGCCTACATGTGACCCCTGACCTACAACAATATGATTCACTGTTTACAGCTTTCATGGCAATTAGCAATGAGCAGTAAATGTTGGCCTAGCAACTGATGTTCTCATGCCTTGAATGAATTTAAAAAAAAACAACTCCACTGATTCAAATTTTTTCAACTCTCATTAAAGCAGCAGGCTATTTTTAGTTTTCAAAGGGTTAAGCATTTAAATAGCTTGACATATCCAAAGATCAGTTATCCTACAAGAGCATTTATGACATCTCGTAAACACTCATTACTTCCACACTATGGTTGCTGTGAATAATGGGATCTGTTTGAACTCAGCATTGAGCTCACATAGTCCTGCTGTATTCAGGCTCCCCTCACATGTGAGTCACGCCCTGTTTCCTTTACCCTACTAACCAAAATAAGACCTGTCAGTAATAGGGGATTTAGACTCTGGGTCCCCCCCTCACCCGGCTTCCCAGCACCACCAACCCCGCCCCCCCCCCCCAACTAATTTTAAGGTGTGACAGAATCTCTACAACTTGATGAATCACACCCAAGGTTAATGGAATATTTAGGGGAGATGTTCAAATTATGAGTGCTTTTTGATAAAGTAGACGGTAAGATTCTATTTCTCCTGGCAGGGAAATCTGTAAGCACTTGACTAATGTTTAAAATATTTGGCAGGAATCGCCAATTCAGGAATAAAAAGAATTATTAGCAGTATTAAGAAGCTCTTTGAAAGAGGCAAAAATAGCTGAATACTCTCTAGTGTTTCGTTGCTCAATTATCAGGAATTTACTTCATTAAGGATTGTATGTAAGTGAATTTGATTATAATATTTAAAAATAAATACATAGTGTTAAAACAAACATTCACTTTATCCTTTACTTATTCATTGCACAAATCCCCTTTGTTTCAAATAATGAATATGGGTGAATACATGTGGTTTTTAGTAAGAAGCTGAAAACTCATTACCCCACTGCCAATGTTATGGTAAACCATGAGACTGTGTCATATATGTCTGAGAATGAGAGTACGGTAAGGACAGCATTCAGGAATGATGAGAGTGTGTGGGATGTGGAGAAGGGTTTTAAGGTATCAAAGACAATGACTAATTATTGCCATCTGCCACTCATCATATCCAGTTTGCATAAGTAAGCAAACATGAGCTGAAAAGATGGTTAGAAAGATTCATGACCAATGTGTAATTCTCTAATACAGTGAAAGTGGCACGTTCTTCTGAAAAAATAACTATTTTTGTTTAAGCATTTCCAATGTATATAATTAATATTTGGTATAGCCTTAAAATCAAAAAATGAATAAAAGAGACAAATTATTGACATGCTTAACTAGCTTTTAGTGTAAATCTGGGCATGATCAAACATTTAACGGGAAAATAAAGAATGTGAAGGAAAAAGCCACTGCCTAATTTCATAATGGCAAGCCATTTTGGTGGAATTTAATTCAAACATGTTGCTTATATTGCTGAAAAAAGTTGAGAACAGAATAAAGAATTTTTGAGTAATTTCCATGCCTGAAAATGCGATCTTAGTTTTAAAACAAAAACAGATATTGCTGAAGAAACTAAGCAGGTCTGGCTGCATCTGTGAACAGAAAGTAGAGTTACTGTTTTGAGTCCAGTGACTGTTCCTCAGAATGGACTCAAATCATTAACTCTTTCTTTCTCCACAGATGCTGCCAGACCTGCTGAGATTCTCAACAACTTTGTTTTTGTTTTAGATCGTCAGCATCTGTTATTTTTTTACATTTTAATTTCAAAATATATTAAGGCATTTATTGAATCTACAAGGACAGGTATTTCATAATCACATCAAGAAATTACTGCCTCTAAAATGTTCAGTTAAAATAGCTTCCTACTAACTACTTTCTGAAACTGTAAAGTAATTTAGGAACATCTCTATGTAACTGTGGGTTAATATAACATTGAAAGCTTAGCAAATATGCTATGTTTCAGAAGAAATTAGGTTAGATGATCTGATTCTGGCAGTCTCCCAAGTCCATCAGTAGTTAATTTTCATTGAATCATGTGGATCTTTTTTCTAAAAGACCAATCAGAGATTATCCAAAGTCAAGACTTGGGTAGCAACTAGGTACAAATGACATTTTTCTCAAATGACATTTTTCAGGATCAGGCATGATGGCTGTGATAATCTGTTGTGGGGTCAGCCTGATATCTACGTGGTCTGTTCCTGCCAGTCAATATTTCATAGTTGTGTATCAGTGACATCAGAACAAAGAGTGAATTTGCTATCTCCCATCAGCCAACCCCCTCCCTTTGAATGAAACTACTCACCAATTCGGAAGGCCGCTGTCTGAGGTATTTCTGCCGAAGTTAAATGGGGAACGAAAACAGAAAATGCTGGGAAATTGCAGCAGGCTTGGCAGCATCTGTGGAGAGAAATCAGAGTTAACATTTTGGATCCGGTGACACTTCCTCAGAACTGATGGTAACTAGGAAAATGTTGGTTTCAATTAGATTAGATTACTTTACAGTGTGGAAACAGGCCCTTCGGCCCAACAAGTCCACACCGACCCACCGAAGCACAACCCACCCATACCCCTACATTTACCCGCTACCTAACACTACGGACAATTTAGCATGGCCAATTCACCTGACCTGCACATCTTTGGACTGTGGAAGGAAACCGGAGCACCCGGAGGAAACCCACGCAGACACGGGGAGAATGTGCAAACTCCACACAGTCAGTCACCTGAGGCGGGAATTGAACCCGGGTCTCTGGCGCTGTGAGGCAGCAGTGCGAACCACTGCTTATATGCAGGTTTATATGCAGAAAATAGGATGGGGGAAAAGGGGTAAGAAGTAAACGATAGGGGGGGAATAGAACCCAAAGAGAGAGAAGAACACAATGTAGGAACAAATTCCTGCAGATTACTCCCCCATTCCAGTGAGACTGTCTTCTTTCAAGTCTGGCAGTTAAACACGCTATTGTTCTAGGCGGAGGTGGGCACTGCAGATGCTGGAGATTAGAGTCAAGATTAGTGGTTCTGAAAAGCACAGCAGGTCAGGCAGCATCCAAGGAGCGGGAAAATTGACTTTTCGGGCAAAAACCCTTCATCAGGAATGAGCTATTGTTCTGCCATTTTCACATTCCTATCACTTAATCTAAACTTTCAACATCCGTTCTCCCCTAACACTCCACGTTCCACCGTACCCAACTATTGAATAAATGCTGGCCCCTTCAGACTTCATGCCGGTTCTGATGAAGAGTTACCTGGACTTGAAATGTTAGCTTGTTGTCTCTCCATGGATGTCGCCTGACCTGCTGTGATCTCCAGCATTTATTCTTTTCAGTTGAGAGAGTAGAGTAGTTGGGTAGACAAAGGAGTGGATAGCAATCTGGCTAGGAGAGTGTATAGCTTTTAATGGGGATTGTTAGTGGCTAAAAATGGGTTGTGTGTAATAACAGACTGTGATAACAAGACCTGTTGTGTGGGGGAAGGGGCAAGTACATGGGAGAATCCAAACCCTAAAGTTATCGAACTTGATATTGAGTCCAGAAGGCTGCAGGGTCCCCACGTGGAAAATGAGGTGCTGTTCTTCCAACTTGCATTGAGTGTCGCTGGAGCATTGTAGAAGGCCTGAGAGAGAGGTATTGGTCAGGGAACAGGGTGGTGTGTGAAGCGGAACTGGAAGCAGGCAACTGGAAGCTCAGGGTCTATTTTGCGGGCAGAACATAGGTGTTCTGCAAAGGTGCTCCCCAGTCTATGCTTCATTTCCCCAGTGTAGAGGAGACCACATAGTGAGCAATGAATGCAGTGGACTAGATTGTGAGAAGTGCAGATAAAGTGCTGCTTCACCTGCAAGGTATGTTTAGGCACAAGGATACTGGGGAGGGAGGAGGTGTTACACCTTCTGCAGTTGCAGGGGCTGTGGAAGAGAGTTGGGAGTGAAGGAAGAGTGGACCAGGGTGTCCCGGGGGGGAAACGATTCCTGTGCAAGGTGGACTTCCTGTGCAAGGTGGACGAGTGGGGTGGGGGGGGGGGGGGGGGAGGCAAATATGTCTTGTGCCAGCATCTTGGTAGAGGGGCGCAAATGGTGATTAATGATCCATTCAGTTATCGGACCCTCCTGGTACTTCAAATATGTCTACATATAGTCGTGTGCATGTAATAAACAATCATTTGTTTGTAGGATGGCGTCAAACTCCAACATTTGTTTGTTCCTTCATATGCTACTGTACAGAATTGAACCATATACTGTTTGTATTTAAACTTATTTTTATGAAGGAAGTATATTTTAAAATAATGGAACTTGAAATAAGTTATGGATTAGATTTGAAACACCTTTGACCACAAGTCCATCAGCAAGTGGTCAGCACATAGCATCCTTGAGACCCTGCGGGGAAAATAGAGGATAGATCCTGTTGGGTTGTTCTCTGAGCAGACTGTCAAAGTCATTTGGCAGATTGCTTCATCACCAGAACTTTCCAACAAACACCATGACATTTCTTGGCGGGTGGTGAGAAGGGCACTCCATGTCCATCCGGACTCTCTGCACCGCCAAGTGCTGCCCTCGAAGTGACTGCATGGCGATAGAGACTGTCACACATCTCCTTCTGGGATGTGCCTTTGAAAAGAGAGACTGCAGAGAGATGCAGTGGTTCATGTGGAGATTCGTCCTGAGTAGCTCCTTGATGTAGGACTCTGTGCTACACTATCTGTTTCCAGGGATGCACACTAAGACAAACATTGACTGTGCCTGGAGGACCATCAACGCAGTGAAAGATGCTGTTTGGTCTGCTTCAGCAAGGAGTTGACCTCAATTGAATGTTACAAACTGGCAAGGTCCAGTGCACTAAAGCTTGGGGTAGCTGCCGTCAAGGTGCAGTGGGGAAAGACCACCATCTAAGGTCTTCTGCCGAAGTTAAATGCGGGTCTGTTCTGTTATCAGACTATCCTGGTGTCTCACATATATGTAAATATTATCATGAACAGGTAAGAAATGCTCTACCTTGTTTGTTAGATATTGTCAAACTCCAATGTTTGTTTCTTCTAATGCTGATGTACAAAACATATTTTTGTATATTAAGGTACTTTTACAAATAAAGTATATTTCTGAAATAAAAGAAGTAGTGGATCAACTATGCCCTTCGTCCAGAGGAAGTAAGAATAAAGTTACCACAATTTCTCCAACAATTAAGAATACTTGTAAATTATTGATGTTTGCCTTTTCCTCTTCTCTTGCGATATAATTTCTTTCAGATCTTTCTTCCCAAAATTTCACAATTATATGCAACATTTTCTGGCTTCTGATTTCACCAGCTCCTTGATGAAACGGATTGAGAGAGCTTGAATTGTGCCGAACTCAAAAGACTTTCCCTTAATATTCATTATCCAAATGTTTTACACTAAAGAATCATTAAATAATCAGATTATGCTTCAATTCTTTGTGAACACAAACGTTATTTTTCATTGCCTGCCTGGAGTCTGTCTGAAAGACAAGTCAAGCATATAAAAGATGTAAGAAGAGATTATCATTTTTTAAAAATTAAGACGTTCCTCCCTGACAGCTAAACATATACAAGAGAAATGAAGTACACTCTCTGCATTTCCACCTAGTAGATTACAATATGGGCACCGAATGAAAATCTGTTACAAGCCTATTTAAAATAAGGTTGGAAATCCACTCCATTTCAAGAAGGTGTAATATTGAGAGCTTACTGAGACCAGTGTGCTGTGTTTCTGGTGTACCAGATTTCTAAAGTCACTTTCAGTCCTGTTCACACACAAACAGTGTTGTGAGTTCGTCGTAATACATACATCTGTTTGTGGCACTTGTCAATTTGAAATTAAAACGTTTCACAATTTACGCAATATTTGTGTTAGAATTTTATTATATGGTTTCATTGGCTCCATTGTATTAATAGGCTGCTGAATGTTATGTGGTTCTTCCCAGGTTTTAACTTTAAGTGGAGACACTAAGGGAGTCAAGGAGTACAGGGAAAGGAGGAAAAGTGGAATTGAAGATTATCAGATCAGTCATCATCTCATTGAGTAGCAGGGCAGACACGATGGGCTGAATGGCCTACTTCTGCTCCTACATTTGGTCTTAAGTAATATGTCATGGTTTTTCATAGAGTCATAAATAGACCCTTCTGTTCAACTCATCCATGATGACCATGTTTCCCAAACTAAGCTAGTCCCATTTGCATGTAGGGAAAGTGAGGACTGCAGATGCTAGAGATCAGAGTCAAAAAGTGTGGCCTGGAAGAATACAGTTGGTCAGGCTGCATCTGAGGAGCAGGAGAGTCGAGGTCACGGGCTGAAGCCCTTCATCATGAATGGCATTCTCCTGCTCCTCGGATGCTGCTTGACCTGCTGTGCTTTTTCAGCGCTGCAATTTTCAACCCATTTGCCTATGTTTGGCCAATATCCCTCAAACCTTTCCTATTCATTTACCCATCCAAAGGGCTTTTAAATGTTGTAAGTGTATCTGCATCTATCACTTCCACTAGCAGTTCATTCCACATATGTACAACCATCAATGTTTATCATTTGTTCATTTCAGATTACAGAAGAGTGGCTTGTCAGCGTGTGGCCTCATGTTTTCATTTCTAAAGCTGATATATCCATTGCAATGTCCTTTATCTCCATGTCATGATACATATTTTGAAATATTCTTTATTCTTTAGAATTTGGATGTCAATGCTCAGGACATCATTTGTTGTCCATTCCCAATTGTTCTTGAATACCGTAGCTTTAAGACCAATTCCAGGAGATGTTAAGAATCAATTACATTGCTATGGATCTAGTCACACATAGGCCAAACCAGATAAGTGTGTCAGATTTTTATTCTTGTAAAATCACATCATTCTCACTGATGTCCTTGAGGAATAGATGATTACTTCTTGGGGTAAAATCTTGTTGAGGCATCAGGAGTTTCCTCTGTGTATCAGAGAGCTAACAAAAGACCTTGTTTCCTTTTCCAGAGTAGACTGTTTGAACAATGTGCCGATCCAGGCTGGAATCAAGAATCTTGAAGTCTCACCTAGTCAAAGTTGTTCTGTAAAGCTGTTCTAAAAAGAATGGAAGGCATTGGTGTGAAGCTACTGAGGAGGATTCTGGGAGAAGTCAGCATAACCACCATGACTACTAGTTCAAGTAGCAGCCTTAACTGGATCAACAGCCAGGAACTGAAACTAGAGTGACTGGAGAGGGGAGACAGCAAAGCAGGTAAAAAAACTTGAACACTGAGTGTTTGAGGCCTAATTTTGAGTAGAAGCCTTATCTTGATCCATTACACGGGGAGTATCGTGGGAGTTGCACTTTGAGACAAATTCAAAAGAGACATTTTAGGAAGAAGGGCTCCTGACTGGTAAGTAGTGGCCAGGTGAATTTTTTTCTTACCTTCAATTTCCATTATCCTTTCATACCCATCAGCTAAAAGGTCTTAAAATTGATAAATCTCCTGGCCCTGATGGGTTACATCCTAGAGTTCTGAGGGAGGTGGCTGAGGAAATAACGGAGGCGTTGGTTGAGATCTTTCAAAAGTCACTGGAGTCAGGGAAAGTCCAGGATGTTGGGAAGATCACTGTTGTAACCCCCTTGTTCAAGAAAGGATCAAGACAAAAGATGGAAAATTATAGGCCAACTAGCCTAACCTCGATTTTCGATAAAATTCTAGAATCCATCGTTAAGGATGAGGTTTCTAAATTCTTGCAAGAGCAGGGTCGGATTAGAACAAGTCAACATGGATTTAGTAAGGGGAGGTAGTGCCTGACAAACCTGTTGGAGTTCTTTGAAGAAGTGACAAGTAGGTTAGACCGGGGAAACCCAGTGGATGTGGTCTACCTAGACCTCCAAAAGGCCTTTGATAA
>NC_057729.1:19232184-19281943 GCF_004010195.1 Chiloscyllium plagiosum | reverse complement strand
CGGAGATTCACACGGATGGTCCCTGGAATGGTAGGTCTAACATATGAGGAACGGCTGAGGATCCTGTGATTGTATTCATTGGAGTTTAGAAGATTAAGGGGAGATCTAATAGAAACTTACAAGATAATACATGGCTTGGAGAGGGTGGACGCTAGGAAATTGTTTCCGTTAGGCGAGGAGACTAGGACCCGTGGACACAGCCTTAGAATTAGAGGGGGTAAATTCAGAACAGAAATTTCTTCAGCCAGAGAGTGGTGGGCCTGTGGAATTCATTGCCACAGAGTGCAGTGGAGGCTGGGACGCTAAATGTCTTCAAGGCAGAAATTGATAAATTCTTGCTGTCACAAGGAATTAAGGGCTACGGGGAGAATGCGAGTAAGTGGAGTTGAAATGCCCATCAGCCATGATTGAATGGCAGAGTGGACTCGATGGGTCAAATGGCCTTACTTCCACTCCTATGTCTTATGGTCTTATGGTCTTATGGTTTTAGAGTAGTTGGAATTAAGTTAGTGGTAGAGTAGTACTTTACTGGGATTTACAGAATAGTGTAACTAATCTTTTTTCATGAGAATCTAACACTAGGGGACCATTTAGTTAGCTCTAAATTAATTTAGTAGAAATTTATTTTTAATTTAATAGTTGCCAGAGGGTGAAAATGGCAGTCAGTGGGGTAGTATGTTTCTCCTGTGGATTGTGGGAAATCAGAGATATTTCGAACATCCCTGACAACTACATCTGCAAGAAGTCTTCATCATTTAAAAAACAATATGGATGTGAATATAGAAGGAATGGTTAGTAAGTTTTCAGGTGACACAAGAGTTGGTGGTGCAGTGGAAAGCGAAGATTACCACAGAGTACAACGGGACCTTGATTAAAAGGATCAATGGGCTGTTGTGTGGCAGATGGAGTTTTATTTAGATAAATGTCAGGTGCTAGATTTTGGAAAGAAAATCAGGGCAGGACTTATACACTTAATAGTAAGGTCTCTGGAACTGTTGCCAAGCAAGGAGACCTTGGAGTGCAGGTTTATATATCCTTGAAAGTGGAGTCGCAGGTAGACAGGATAGTGAAGAAGGTGTTTGGTATGTGTGTCTTTATTGGTCAGTGCATTGAGCAAGGGACTTGGGAGGTCATGTTGTGGCTGTTGGTTAGGCTTCTTTTGGAATACTGCATTCAATTCCGGTCTCTCTGTTCTAGGAAGGATGTTATGAAACTTGAAAGGGTTCAGAAAAGATTTACAAGGATGCTGCCATGGTTGGAGAGTTTGAGCTATAGGGAAAGGCTGAATAGGCTGGGGCTATTTCCCTTGGAGTGTCGGAGGTTGAGGGGTGACTTATAAAAGGAGCATGGATAGGGTGAATAGTGATGGTCTTTTCCCCAGGGTAGGGGATTCCAAATCTAGAGAGTAAACAAAGGAATATTGGTAAGTTAGATGACTGGGCAAATATGCCTAATGAAGTTAACTTTAAGGTAACCCACTTTGGATCTTAAAAAGAGTAAGATAGGGAATTTACAAAATGGTGAAAAGCTAGAAACAAGGGACATTCAAAGAGACTTGGGAAAGTCATCCAGGTACATGGAAACCTCCTATGGACAGGATCAGAAAACTATCAAAATGGCTAATGGAATGCTGACTTTCAGATATAGAGCATTAAAATACAAGGGTTAATCATATTTCCGCTATAGCACTGGTATATACAGCACTAGTCAAACCCCACCTGGAATGCTGTGAGTTGTTCTCATTTTAGGAGTGATGCATTAGTCTTGGAGGGAGTGTTGTGTTGATTCACCATTGACACCTGGTTGCCAAGGATTAACATATGAAGACATTTTACACACATGATGCTTGGACTCCTGGGAGTTTAGAAGTTTAAGGGGTATTATTTTTGGAGTTTAAGATATGAAGTGAAATAGGTAGGGTAGGTAGAAAGGAGGCTGTGTCATTTGTACTGCAACAGTAAAAGAAGCACTAGCTGAAAATGCACAGATGCAGTATGTGTGGATAAACCTGAATGAGATTCCTTAGTAACTACATTCTATTAATATATTAATACAGCACACAACAGGCAAAATCAAATTAACAGTTTTTTTGACCCGCGCCTGAATGTTTTCTAATCCATTTCATTACAACAGAAAGAACTGATGATATTGATCTGACAAGCTGCCAAAATAGAAGATGGTGCAGTAATTTGTAATATTCATGTTTCTCCTATTCCAGTCGCATTCTCCAATCTCTGAAGCCCTTCTCCCAAGTCCATCCCATCCTCAGCATGCATGCAGGAAGCTAGTAAAGTCATAGTGCTGGCTGTTGAGAATATTTAAATTCTTCCTATTTTCATGCAAAAATCGCTAATTTGTCAGAAAGAAAATTTAAGTTTATTTTGGCTACACACGGTCATTCTGTACCCCTGACAGAATAAAAAGCTAAATTTCAGTGCAGTGTTGCCTTCAATAATTGTCTTCATGCAGAATTGGTCTAAATAAGAGACCATAAAACTGCAGATACTAGAATCCAAAGTAGAAAAGCAGGAGGCTGGAAGAACACAACAAGCCGGGCAGCATAAGAAGGTGGAGAAATCACCGCTCCGAGTGTTAGACCTGAAATGTTGACTTCTCCACCTCCTGATGCTGCCTGGCTTGCTGTGTTCTTCCAGCCTCCTGCTTGTCGGAATTGGTCTTAATACGGAGCTTGATTTATGGAAATGACATCGCAGCCTAACCTGATTCTATTCTTGCAGCATTAAAGTGGTTGCCTCAGACAGACCTACAAACAACACCAAAGTCTTTCAGTTGAAATAGTTGGCTTAAAAACGTATTCAATTTTCAATCAGCTGTGCAATCTTGATTGTTACACTGAAGGTTAATATCAGGCAATGCTTTTCCAGATCAATTTCTCACTTTTGATGAGAGATAATTTAATCAAATAGATTTCCAGGTTCGCAAGTAAAGGAACACCATTGTTATTATAAAAATATTGTTGTTCCATATCATTGCTGAGCATAGCCATTATGATCTATATATTGCTCCTACTTTACAACAGTGAAGCTCGTCATTGGCTATAAAGTACTCTGGGACACAATGTGAGGAAAAACACTATATAAATACATATCTTCCTTTTACTGCAGATAGAGATAGCTAGGCTTGACCGCCACTGTAATATGTAGGTGTTAAAACAATTTTTTTCTTAGTTTTAATGTTAAGTATATTTGAACAAATCTGGGTACTGTTATTCTATTATTGTCTACACAGAAAAGACAAACTGGGAGATTGTGTAATGAAATCTGTTGCTGAAATAAAAGGCAGACAAGCAGGAGGCTGGAAGAACACAGCAAGCCAGGCAGCATCAGGAGGTGACTAAGTCAACACTTCGGGTGTAACCTACTTCAGGACTGGGGATGGGTGTTGGGGAAGCTGCAGATAAACGGTGTGGGGGTGGGCAGGTTGGCGAGGTGGGGGTAGGTGAAGACAGGTAGAGGTTATGACTTGGTTGGTTGATGGGAGGAATAAATTCGGCTGGTGGCGAGAAGGAAGGGTCACTGAGAGGAATGGAAGGGAGGGGGATGGGCCAGGAAGAGAGTCGGGTGATGGGAAAGGAGTTATTTGAAATTGGAGAACTCAATGTTGAGTCCTCCGGGCTGTAGGTTGCCCAGGCGGAAGATGTGTTGTTCCTCCAATTTGCACTGTCATTCATTTTGGCAATGGAGGAGGCCAAGGACGGTCATGTCAGAAAGGGGGTTGGAAGGAGAATTAAAATGGGCGGTGACTGGGAGGTCAAGTCAGCCCCTGTGGGCCTGGTTGAGATGCTTGGCAGGCAACAAGTTCATGTGCTTGTACCCTGGGTATGGTACAATTTAAATAGTTATCTGGGCAAATTTGGAAAATGCTGACCAGGAATGTCCAAGGCAGTTCTTATGCTCCATGGCTGTACCTTGTGGTAACAGCGTGGTAGCTGGTCTGTTCAAACTCATGACCAATGTTCCTGGTATACAAGGAGTTAAGGTTCGTGGGAGAAGTACCCTGAAATAAGAGAGTTAAAAATATATAACATCAAAAAGTAAACCACAAAACATGTGGTTCCCTTTTTTTTTGTTGGTGTAAATTTGTGTCACAGCTGCACCTGGAATGAGGTTGCTTCTTGCTGTGGTAAACAAAAAACAGTATAATATATTGCAGAGATAAAAATGTAAAATTATTGTGACCTAAATTGAGGTTAACCCGAAGAGTAAGTGCTGGATGCAATACTTTAATACCAATTGGCAAGGAGATAAAATTATGACAACGCGAAGAAGCTTCTCAACCACAATACCTAAGGCAAAAGTCATCGGCTACTATTATACTCTACTAATTTATTTCAATAGTATAGGAATTATTGAGTCAGTTAAAAAGTATTTTATGCTTTGATCTGCTGGGAATCTTACATTAGCTTACTGGATAGCATTACATCTGTGGAGAAAGTGAGGACTGCAGATGCTGGAGAGTCAGAGTCAAAAATTGTAGAGCTGGAAAATGGTCAGGCAGCATCCATGGAACAGGAGAGTCAATGTTTTGGGCATAAGCCCTTCATCGGGACTGTGTCAATTCTTTCTGGCAATTTTAATGTTGACTCTTTTATCCAGGCAGCATGATTGTAAAGCTACCGTAAAATAGGCCTCTCCAATTACTAGTGAGGTTCTGGAGGGGTCCAAGTAATTTGGGCTGGAACTGGTTCGTAATTTTGCAGAAGACACCAAATTTGGTGTTATGGTGGAACAGTGAAGAAGGTTATTTAAGATTACAAAGAGATCTTGATCAATTGGATCAATAGGTTGAGGAGTGGCAGTTGGAGTTTGATTTGGATAATTGTGTGAGGTATTGCATACTAGCAAAACAAACAAAGAAAGGACTTATACAAATAATGGTAGTACCTTGGGTAATATTGTAGGACAGAGAGACCTTGGGGTTGATAATTCTTTGAAATTTGTGTCACAGGCAGAAAGGGTGATTAAGAAGGCATTCAGTACGCTTGCTTTTTGAATATAGGACTTTGGACATCATGTTGAGGAGGTTGTGCAGGTCATTGGTGAGGCTTCTTCTAGAGTATTGCGTGCAGTTCTGGTTGCCCTGTTATAGGAAGGAGGTTATTAAACTGGAGAGAGTTCAGAAAAGATTTACCAGTATGTTGCTGGCAATGGGGGGGGGGGGGGGGAGCGGTAGCGGTTGAGATATAGGGTGAGGTAGGATAGGCCGGGATTTTCTTCACTCAAGTGTAGGAGGTTGAGCAGTGTAAAATTATTGAGGTTTGTAAAATCATGAGGAGCATACATAAGGTGTATGACAGAAGACTTTTTCCTTAGGTGGAGGAGTTCAAAACTAGAGGGTATTTTTTTAAAATTAGAGGAGAAAATTTTAAAAAGGACATGAGGGACAACGTTTTAAACACAGGGAGTGGTTTTGTGTGGAATGAACTGCCAGAGAAAATGATAGATGCAGATAAAGTTGCAACATTTAAAAGTTATTTGGATTAGTTCATGAATAGGAAATGTTTGGAGGGATATGAGGGATAGTGCAGACAGGTGAGACTAGTTTAGTTGGCGTGGACTGGTTGGACCGAAGGGACTGTTTCCATGCTGTGTGACTCTATGTCTCTGTAATTAGTGCCCATCCTCTGTCAACATTCTGGAATTGCCAAGAGTGATTTTGTCCTGGCACTTTTTTACAATACGTTTGATCTCATTGTACTGCTATTTTTTTTTCCACTCTCTGCAAAGGGAAGGAAAAGTTTAATCTCTTTACAAATCATCTTACTGTGGCTTCATCTTGCCATAAGGTTACAAGACAGTGCAATATCAAGTGCCATTGTTTCACTTCCTGTGTTTCCTTCGCATATCACAAAGTTAGTCTTAAAAGAATCTGACTGTTCCTCAGAACTGACAGGGTTAGAAAATTATGGTTTTTAAATTGCTAACAGGGCAGCAGGAGGAGCAAATGAGAACAGATGGGAGGAGTGCTCAGATCATAAGGCAAAGTGAGTGTTAATGGTAATAGAAGAGATGTAGAATTGAAGAATGTATGTTAATGGAAGATGTTAACAGCAAAAAATAGGTGATCTCTGTTGAAAGTAAACCTAAGCAGAGAATACAATGGATGGTAGGTTGGGGGGAAAGGGAGTGTAATCGAAACGGAAGACAGTGTCCATGCTTTGAAGTTGTTGAACTCGGCATTGAGTCCTGTAAAGTGTATAATTGGGAAATTAGGTGCTGTTGCTCTTGTCTTGAGCTTCACTGGAGAACTGCAACAGGCCTAGGACAGATATGTTTACATGAGATTAAGATGGTGTATTGAAATGACAAGTGACTGGATGGTCAAGGTTCTTCATATGCACAGAATAGAGACATATGCAAAGTGGGCACTCTGTCTCCGTTTGGTCTCACAGCTGTAGAGGAAACCACATTGTGAAAAGTGAATCCATCATACAAGATTTAAAGAGCAAACAAATCACTGCTTCACTTGCAAAACATGTTTGGGGCTTTGGGGAGGGAGGAGATTAAGGGCAAGTGCTGTATCTTCTATGATGCCAAACTCCCATGCTCTCCCCATATCCCTCAACATACTTAACCTCTAGAAATCTATTTAGAGTTATAGAGTCATAGAGATGTACAACATGGAAACAGACCCTTCGGTCCAACTCGTCCATGCCAACCAGATATCCCAATCCAACTTAGCCCCACCTGCCAGCACCAGGCCCATATCCCTCCAAACCCTACCTATTCATATACCCATCCAGATGCCTTTTAAATGTTGCAATTATACCAGCCTCCACCACTTCCTTTGGCAACTCATTCTATACATGTACCACCCTCTGTGTGAAAAAGTTGCCTCTTAGGCCTTTTTTATCTCTTTCCTCTCTCACCTTAAACCTATGCCTTCTAGTTCTGGACTCCCACACCCCAGAGTAAAGACTTTGTCTATTTCTCCTATCCTTGCCCCTCATGATTTTATAAACCTCTACAAGGTCACCACTCAGCCTCCGATGCTCCAGGGAAAACAGCCCTAGCCTATTCAATCTGTCCCTATAGCTCAAATCCTCCAACCCCAGCAACATCCTTATAAATCTTTTCTGAACCCTTTCAAGTTTCACAACATCTTTTTGATAGGAAGGAGACCAGAATTGCATGCAATATTCCAACAATGGCCTAACCAATGTCTTGTACAACCGGAACATGACCTCCCAACTCCTGAACTCAATACTCTGACCAATAAAGGAAAACATACCAAACACCCTCTTCACTATCCTATCTACCTGCGACTCCACTTTCAAGGAGCTATGAACCTGCACTCCAAGGTCTCTTTGTTCAGAAACACTCACTAGGACCTGACCATTAAGTGTATTAGTCCTGCTAAGATTCGCTTTCCCAAAATACAGCACATCACATTTATCTAAATTAAACTCCATCTGCCACATCTCAGCCCATTGGCCCATCTGATCAAGATCCCGTTGTAATCTGAGGTAACCTTCTTCACTGTGCACTATACCTCCAATTTTGGTGTCGCCTGAAAACGTACTAACTATACCTCTTATGCTCACAGCCAAATCATTCTTTTCAACCTATTCAGTGATGATCTCTACAGTCCTCTGTGGTAGAGAATTCCATAGGTTTGCTACCCTAAGGGACATAAGGGGTAACTATTTCACACAGAGGGTGGTGCATGTATGAATGAGCTGCCAGAGGAAGTGATGGAGGCAGGTGCAATTACAACATTTAAAAGGCATCTGGATGGATATATGAATAGGAAGGGGTTGGGAGGGTATGGGTTAAGTGCTGGCAAATGGGACTAGATTAGGTTAGCATATCTGGTCGGCATGGACGAGTTGGAAGAAGCGTCTGTTTCTGTGCTGTACATCTCTATGACTCTATCAGTTCTTCTCTCCTTCGAAACTCCAGTGAACACAGGCACAGTCGACCCAATCTCCCCTTCTATGACAAAGCTGCCATCTGAGTACTAAATCTGTTGAACCTTTGCTGCACTCATTCTATGGCAGTAAATCTTGTCTTAGATAAAGAGGCCAAAACATCATACAATACTCCAGGTTTAGTCTCACCAAGGTCCTGTATAACTGCAGTAAGATTTTCTTGCTCCTGTCCTTAAATCTCTCACAACAAAATATGATGAAGACCAACATGTTTCAGTGATTGGAGTATAATGACACCCAGGTCCTTTACCATGTTAGCATTTTCCAACCTGTCACCATTTGAATAAAACTCTGCTATTTTGTTTCTTCTACTGATGGTGCATCTGCCATGTATTTGCCAACTTATTCAACTGATCTAAATCATCTTGAAATGTCTTGACATTCTCCTCACCACTCACAATCCAACCTAGTTTTCTGATATCAATAAGCTTGGAAATATTACATTTGATTCCCTCATCTAAATCATTGACATATAAACGTATTGTGAATAGCTGGGGCCCAAGCATTGATCCAACTAATCCGCAGAGGTGCCCAAACAATCACTTATTATTGTCATTTTCTCTGTCTCTCCACAATCCTGCTTGTTCCACTTAGTTTTTTTCAGATTTCATTCTATCTTTTTTTTTGTTTGCTTTCTGTTTAAACTAACTAAAAGTGAGGCTGTTCAGTCAGCATTATTTCAAATCTGAGAAATATCTAACAGCTGTTGGTTCAAGGTTAAACAAAATTTCAGTTGTTTAATAAGAAAGTAGAATGTGATGCATTGTATTTGAAATACAAGTAATTGCTTGGCTAAATGCCTTGTCCAAACGTACAAAGCGGAGCCAGATGATATGTTAAGGCACGGGCACCTTTATGTTTTATACACGACCTGTTTCTGCTGTGTTCTGTACATTAACTGAAGTTGGTGCAGTAAGAGCATGAGATCGTGGTGAGCACAGGAATCAAATTAAAGGCCTCCCCTCGATCAAAGCCAGACTCAGTTCTCAAGGATCCCCCAATATCATGGAGTGAGTCAGACTCCAAATCAGTCCTGGTTAATGTATAATGATGTGTCTGTTCAAACATTTAATTTTTTATGCCGCATACCCAGAAGCATGCTTTAAATTGTAATACATCTAACTTAAGTTTAAAGTTTACCAGAATCCAAAGATGTGCAGGTTGGGTGAATTGGCCATGCTAAATTGCCCATTGTATTAAGGGATGTGTAGATTAGGTGTATTAGTCAGGGGTAAATATAGGCGACTGGGTCTGGGTGGGTTTCTCTTCGGAGCGTGGGTGTGAACTTGTTCGGCCAAAAGGCCTGTTTCCACACTGTAGGGATTCTATATTTTTAAAAAGTGACCATCCTAACAGCATAGCTTATAGTTTTCTCCAAAACCTACCACAGAAAACACATATTACACTCTTTAACAGGTATCATGTCATGTTTGTAATTCAAGGCTTATTTGCAAGTAATTATGCAATGTTTTTGTCAGATCTTGATGCAGTGCAAATTGCACTGTTCACATTCTACAATAGCCAGAACACAAAAAATAATAAAAATCTAACGACTGAGTTTTACAGATGAGGCAGGTTGCCAGTCAGAACACCAGGGGCACTGAGATGGCTGATAATAGCAGTAGCAATTGCTGGGGCAGCAGTATTGCAACCACAGAAGATCATTTGGTCCATTTTGTGTGCACTGACTCCCAGAATGAACATTTCACTTGGTGCATGCCTCACCTTTTCTTCGTAACTGTGCACGTTCTTCCTTTCCAGGTAACAGTTCAGCTACCTTTTGCATGTTTCAATCAAAACTTTTCCAACTACTCTCTCAGGCAATGTATTCATTACCACCATTAATCAACTGTCAATCACAACTGGAGTCATGTGTAGGCCAGACTACACAAATAGTAAAGAAAGATTAAGAATAAGCTCGTAGCACCTTTCACAACCCTAGCATGTCCCAAGGCACTTCATATTAGTATGCTTTTAGAAAGTAGTCACTGTAGCAATATCAGCAAATATAGTAATTAATTTGTGCAGACCATAGTCCCACAAAGAATAATGTGATTAATGACAGCTGTTTTAGTGATAATAGTTAGAACATAGAAAAGCAACGCACAAAACAGGCCCTTTGGCCCACAATGTTGTGCCGAAATTTAATCCTAATGTAAAATATAATAACTTAACCTACGCACCCCTCAACTCACTGCTATCCGTGTGCATGTCCAGCAATTGCTTAAATGTCCCTCTGTTTCCACCACCACAGCTGGCAATGCATTGCTTGCATTCACGACTCTCTGCGTAAAGAACCTACCTCTGACATCTCCTTTATACCTTCCTCCTAATATCTTCAAACTATGACTCCTTGTATCAGTCAATCCTGCCCTAGGGAAAAGTCTCTGGCTATTGACTCTATATATTCCACTCATTATCTTGTATACTTCGATCAGGTGATCAGTTAATCTGGGAAGGTTGCTCAGGACACTAGGGGAGCTCTGTTTAATCCCACTATGCAAACTTTTGCTTCAATTGGAAAGGGCAGACTCCTCAACTGAAAATATAGGGGTGCCATTACTGGTCTCAGTGACCCTGTGGCAGAAACAAGAAAAACCTCAGCAATACCTCTGGAACTGTGTGTGTTTGTGAATGTCACATGAACAGAAAACCCAGCTTGGCTGTGAAAGTCTGCACAGGAAAAGTTTCTGAGATCAATTTGGCAGGAGAGAACTTCAACTACTCCTGCAGAACACTGAGGAATTAAAAACAAATCACCAGCCATTTACTGAAGGGCACTAAAGGTTTCATTCGTTGCTAGTTGAAGTCTCTAAATTAAGTAGTGCAAGTATATTTTGATTTGGTGGCTTGTCTTATGGTCAGTATTATATTACAACTTGTCAATGCAGAACTACTTTTCTCACCACACTGTGGTAGTCACAGTTGACGCCAAATCAGCCACGACAACCATGTCTAGGTGGAATGAGCCCAAAATTATTTAACATGTGTATGTCTTAGTAGTTTTTATGATTTCTAACAAGAATTATGTATGAGACATAATTTAAGTACAATTTGAATTTATAACATCATAAAGGATAAAAAAATTAGAAGTTTTCTGTCAGATGATGTGCATTTAAAACTTGTGGGAGTTTAGGAATGTAATGCTCATGATTCTTGCCAATCCATTTTAAGATGTCAAGTGCTTCCATCATTTGTAATGAAATGTCTGCAGATCTGTGTATGCATCAACCCACAAGTAGTCCACATGAAGGGCTGAAATAATGATTCGTTTCTGAAATACAGGACCAAAACCACAGCCATTACTTTGCCAATCTAAAGTCTGCTGACAGTTTAGGGCTGTGAGGCATTTAATGAACTGCTGAGAATAAGGAAGGTAAGCCACAAAATAATGCTCCCAACAAAACCAATCTTGGCACCAAAAGATGTAATATAGCATGTGTATAAGCATGCAGCAGTGAAAACCTTACTGTTCCCATAAAGTTGGCACTTTACCTTTAGAATAGAAACAAAAATATCATCAATCTCACTGGAATCTCACATGTTGTGAGAGTACAGAGAGTGCTATCGCTATTAATTTAACGAATCGAATATCCACTTGATTCTTCTTGCAAAACATTAGCATTCCCATCATTGTCAGCATCTTTCTCACAGAGTAATTGTTTTTCCTCTAAACACTTGCATTAGCTCAACACGAAGATTATGATCTTCAAGTTCAGAAGTTGAGGAATCGTAGGGAAGATCAGGCCTAAAATAGACTCTTAATCTTCTCTCCATGTCATAGAGTCATGAAGTCATAGAGATGGACAGCATAGAAACAGACCCTTCGGTCCAACTTGTCCATGCCGACCAGATACCCCAACCTAATCCAGTCCCATTTGCCAGCACTTGTCCCATATCCCTCTAAACCCTTCCTATTCATTTACCCATCGAGATGCCTTTTAAATGTTGCAATGTCACATGAAAAATAATCAACTAAACCCGTAGTGTTCTAGCCTGACATTCCAAATTGTGGGACTATATGCTGTGGGAAGCACTACAATTTGGGGCAGTCACCACAAAGATTCAGTGCAACAAGGACACTGCCATGGTACACATAAGAGCTAAAAACTGTAAAACATCTTGGCTGGTATCTTTATCGCAAAATAATTTGAAGTATGATATGGAATTGTAATTGTATTACAGTACTTCACAGTGCCACATGCTCAATGGGTAAAAAGAAACTTTAACATGAACTTGGCAATGTCTAATTTCAACTGTTTTGAAATGTAATTTTGTAAATGTTTATGAATAAGTATATAGATCAACTAAGCTCCTGGAGAATGCTATTGTGAAGGGATTTGTTGACTGCAAAGATAGAGAATTCATGATGAGAAAGCAATAGTTATACCTGTTCTAATCAAAGACAGACTTGGTCATCAAAAAGTTAATCAGCCCTCAATAGGAATCTAAATGTAATCGGCTGGACGTTTGCATTTTTCATGGGTATACAGTAATAAAGTAATTTCTCATCAAAGTCAAATAGACCTTGCTACCTTCTAAGCTCACAATCTTATCTGATCAGGTAAAATTTCAAATCTCCTGGCTTTTGATTTATTAGAGAATTACCTAGGCCAGGACTTGCCTGACAACTGTATGACAATTATAAATGCTGTGGGCTAATTGGATGTGATGCCAGGAACTGCAGGGCAGGAGCAGATATCCCCAGATGATGGCAGGTGTCTCATTAGGATGCATGCAAGAATTTTCGTATCTGTCCAGAGTATTCCAGAAGTTCGATAACAGCTGCAGAACAGTACCTGGTGGCTCAGGGTAGGGCTCTCCTTGGCCACAAGCTCAGATCTCAGTGAGAAGGTTCTTAGCAGCACATTGAGATTTCACTTGTTAAATAGCAGTCATCTAGTTCCCTCACACAGACATTAGGGGGCAGCAAAAAGGAGCACAAGGCAGGAACTCTCAGTGAGAGACAGCAAAGGAAGAGGTATTGCTGTAATGGTGTAATGATAAATCCTTTTCTGCAGTTCAATATGAGGTAATATCTGTGAATATTTGCATTAATGAATAGCAGTCTTTATGTGGAATGACAGTTCTCCAAATTGCATTAATGAGGGTGTAACAGACTCAGTTTGTGTCTAAAGCTGAGCTGAAATGCTTTACGATCCTGGTCAGATGATTCGGATCTTGCTGTCAATTGCTCATCAACCAATCATGACAATTTTGTCCATTGCCTGTGCTTCGTATGTGTGTTTCTCTTACTTCAGAGAGATATTGGATCATACAGAACACCACAAGATTTTTTTACGTGAAGAACTGTAAGGAGCCCCCTCAGTGGTTCCTGTATTGAAGAAATTGAAAGTCCTTGATGCTGATTTCTGATTCTTGGACAAGAGTTAACCAGATTGCATTCCTTTATGATTGTTGTCCATTGGAAAGTGTGCTGAAGTCACCATCTTTGGTGAAGAGGTATGAAGCTGGACTTGATGTGGCCATGCATGACATTTTTCAGTGGATGGCAAAGGACCCTGTCCATCCGTTTCCTGCTCACCACAGAGCTCAGCCTCATTATAAAGTAGGTGAATAGGAGCAGAGCTCAGCAATGCATCTGCCACACTTAAATAAGTAATTAATTGTCTATTGAGCTAGCTAATAAGTAAATTGACATTGATAATCTGTTGCCTACAACATAATGCAATTGGCAGGGCTGGTGGCTGGGAGCAGGCACCTTATTTTTTTTGCAAGTTCAAAAAGAGCACAAAGGGAGGGTACTGTTGCATGAGGAATTCATACTGCCACTCATCACATTGCATCAGGTGTCTGCAAACACATGCTGCAAAGTGAATTTGCTTTCACCATCCACCACTCTCCTTCAGGGTTGCATTCCAGCAGGGGCCACATACAGCTCTTGCCGCTGCCAGGAATACTGCAACTAGCAGCCAATCAGTGGCTTAGTGAGTTAGACCATTGAGGGTTGGAAGTCCCAAAGTCCTCCAGTTTAGCCCCCCGTGGTGTGTTACACGACCATATGACAAATGAGTGGAAGTAAGGCCATTCGGCCCATTGAGTCCACTCCACCATTCAATCATGGCTGATGGGCATTTTAACTACACTTACCCGCACTCTCCCATAGCCCTAATTTCTTGCGAGATCAAGAATTTATCAATGTCTGCCTTGAACACACTGGTCTCCACTGTGCTCCGTGGCAATGAATTCTACAGGCCTACCACTCTTTGGCTGAAGAAATGCCTCCTCATTTCTGTTCTAAATTGACCCCCTCTAATTCTAAGGCTGTGCTCATGGGTCCTAGCCTAATGGAAATAAATTCCCAGCATCCACCCTTTCTAAGCCATGCAATATCTTGTAAATTTCTATTCGATCTCCCTTCAACTTTCTAAACTCTAATGAATACAATCCCAGGATTCTCAGGCATTCATCATATGTTACGCCTACCATTCCAGGGATCATCCATGTAAATCTCCACTGGACATGCTCCATTGCCAGAATGTCCTTCCAAAGGTATGGGGCCCAGAATTGGACACAGTATTCTAAATGGGGCCTAACTAGAGCTTTATAAAGTCTCAGTAGCACATCACTGCTTTTACATTCCAATCCACTTGTGATAAATGACAACATTACATTTGCTTTCTTAACCACGGAGTCAACCTGCAAGTTAACATTTAGAGAATCCTGGACTAGCACCCCCAGATCCCTTTGTACTTTGGCTTTATGAATTTTCTCACCATTTAGAAAATAGTCCATGCCTGTATTCTTTTTTCCAAAGTGCAAGACCTCGCATTTGCTCGTGTTGAATTTCACCAACCATTTATGGCTCTGGGGTGGGCTTCTTCTCAGTCTGTCAGCTGTTTCAGAGGAAACAAAATCAGTCAAGAGCCAAGAATATATGGAAATTCTCTATTGGTCATATTGGACCTCCATTTTGAAGTAAAAAGACAAACCAGACCCCAGTATGTGCCATTCGCCAGTTTTGATTTTCCTTCTAGACACTGAGTTTCTCTCTAGAGAGGTTTGTAAAATTCATCCAGTATCTTTGATTCCATAATAACCAAAATTTTAAACTTAAAGATCAAAAGCCTCCTGAGCATCACTCATTCATATCCTCCATGAAAACCAGGAATATTTCCAGAATTAAGGCAAGAAATTCATGGTTGATGAACTCTTGGGTTGTTTCATCCATCTGAGTTGCACATGATAAAAAGTTGATGTAAGCAAGAAGATCAC
Source organism: Chiloscyllium plagiosum (assembly GCF_004010195.1). NCBI lineage: Eukaryota > Metazoa > Chordata > Chondrichthyes > Orectolobiformes > Hemiscylliidae > Chiloscyllium > Chiloscyllium plagiosum. The sequence continues at coordinate 19,266,756 of NC_057729.1, read as the reverse complement.
AGATACTTCACAGTCAGTTAAAAGTGAATCTTTCAGTCTGCAAAGTTGGCGCCAGTAAAATTAACATGAAATACCACAATACCTAACTTCATATAGATATCCACAATTCACAGTATCCAAGCATAACAACCATTGGATTTTTGTAGGCAAGTGCATCATTTGACACATACATGATGGGGAGGACTGAAGTGTCATGAGATGATGGCATAAGTATGCAGCAAACTTATTTACATACTTGGCTCCTTACCTTATCAGACTGCTGACTGTTAAACATTAGTGATAAACACTGCAACAAGGTCTTTTTTCCGGCATAGTGTTATATGCAGTCTGTCCTGACTTCCATAACCTCCTTCTTTCTTTACCACTTCTGATCCAGTGTGAGAAAACTGGAAAGTCCACACCAATATGCCCTTTATATTCTTACAGGCAAATTTATCATATTTCACATCAATACAATGTTCTTCCACTTCTGTGAATCTACCCGGAATGCTCAAACAAAAAACAACAAATATTGAGAATAATGCAGGAAGTAATTTAAGATCTCAGCATTCTATAGTGCAGCACTTCAGTCTGTCAGAATGTCATCTGTACAGGGCTGCACCTCTGGGCAGAACAAAGCAGTAGCAAAGTATTTAGCTAATACACGCTGTCGTAATCACAGAAAAAGAGAATACCTCTTACTGCCAGTTAATGCTGCTGTACTGATAGCTACTTTCTGTCAGAATAAATCAAAACTGATTGCACTTTTAATATATTCACTAAGAAAACTTACTAAAAACATCATGTGTGATTCAATGGATCAGCAAGTTAATCAAGTGAGTAGCTGATCCATTTGAACCAAAAATACTGCAGTGTAAAGCTCCAGTCTCTGCTGAGATGACCATCAGAGTTAAGGCATGCGGTAGCAACACTCCCTGGGTGAAGAAGGAATAAATTAACTCTGTTCTTCCCCACTGTCCAGTGATCCTCAATGAAAATGTTTGACGATTAAGTGAGATTAGAATTGTGCTCAGCTGAATGCACCCACCCCACCACTTATTCTATCTTGGAATTGAATCTTTTGCCCACATATTATGGTCTAGGCTTTTCACTCTTCTCACTTTAGAGAAAAGTGGAAGTGGTGCAAGAAATTACTTAATTTCACAAATGATCACCTCACGGTGATAAAGCACCCCAGAGAGTACAGTATGTGAATTTTTCCCCCTTTATTAGACTGTGACAGTTAGCCAAAGCTCCATATGGGACCAGCTGCCATTGGAATTATATACCCAACAAAGAACCCATGCCTTCAGAGAATGAGGTGGAGAAGTGGTCGAGAGATGCAGAAACACAGAGAGATGGAGAGACAGAGAGGGAGAGGGAGAAAAAAAAACTAGCTGCGTTGTGAAAATTTATGGAGTCTTGTGAAATAAAATTGGTTTGGCAAATTCAGTTGGAAAACCAAACTGGTTACCATTTCAGAGGAATGTGATAATCCAAAGAGTTTACACACTAATACCAATTGTTTTTTTTTTCATTTCTGCTCCACTTATAACTTTCTAAATGCTGTCACATTTTGGTAATGAACTAGCAGGTGATTTCAGAAATCTGGATCATATTTGGAAGTGCTATTGTTTAATTGTCATAAAGCCTCTCAATTATCTTTTTTAATGAGCAGATGAGGAGAGGGAATTGGATCCTTTTTTATCATGCTTTTTTATTCAGTCGCAACAAATTTTTTTTAGAAAACGTATAGTAACCACACTTGAATTAAAACGTAATTATCTAAATCAAAGTGAAGGAGCCAAATTGCAAGATTTCCATGAGTAAAAGAAAGAATTTCATTATCTGCTCACCCCAAAAAACGTAATTACAATATAACATGAATAAATAAAAAAACACAGATAATAAGTTTATAAAGATGTAGGGGTTGGTGTTTAATACAGAAAGGTAAAGGCCTTTGCAGTTTTAAGTTCTTGGTTAAAATCTGAAGATAGTTGTGTAATTGTTGACTGGCAGCAATGGAGAAATTTAGACCATAAGACATAAGAATGGAAGTAAGGCCATTCGGTCCATTGAGTCTGCTCTGCCATTCAATTATGTTTGATGGGTATTTCAACGCCACTTACCAGCACTCTCCCTGTATCCCTAAATTCCTTGCGAGATTAAGAATTTATCAATCTCTGCCTTGAAGACATTTAGCATCCTGGCCTACATTGCACTCCGTGGCAATGAATTCCACAGGCCCACCACTCTCTGGCTGAAGAAATGTCTCCTCATTTCCATTCTAAATTGACCCCCCCCCCCCGACCAATTCTAAGGCTGTGCCCACAGGTCCTAGCCTAATGGAAACAAATTTCCAGTGTCCACCCTCTCTAAACCATGCATTATCTTGTAAGTTTCTATTAGATCTCCCTCCAACCTTCTAAACTCTAATGAATACAATACCAGGATCCTCAGCCGTTCATCATATGTTAGGCCTACCATTCCAGGAATCATCTGTGAGAATCTCTGCTGGACATGGTCCAGTGCCATTATGTCCTCCCTGAGGTGTGGGGACCAAAACTGGACACAGTATTCTAAATGGTGCCTAACCAGAGCTTTATAAAGTCTCAGTAGCACATCATTGCTATTACATTCCTTGAGATAAATGACAACATTACATTTGTTTTCTTAACCACGGACTCAACCTGCTAGTCAACTTTTAGATAATCCTGCACTAGCATTCCCAGATCCCTTTGTCCTTTGGCTTTATGAATTTTCTCCCCGTTTGAAAATAGTCCATGCCTGTATTCTTTTTTCCAAAGTGCAAGACCTCATATTTGCTCACATTGAATTTCATCAGACATTTCTTTCATCACTCTCCTATACTGTCTAAATCTTTCTGCAGCCTCTCCACCTCCTCAGAACTACCTGCCTGTCTGCCTAACTTCGTATCATCGGCAAACTTCGCCAGAATGCCCCCAATCCCTTCATCCTTTAATATATAAAGTGAACAGCTGCGGGACACCACTTGTCACTAGTTTGTAGATCTTGAGTTCTCAGTGAATGGCTGCTGTCACAAGATTTTTACTGGACATTGACTTTAAAATAAAGATAAACAGGATGAAAGAGGCTTCCAACTTCTGTTGTTTTGTTATCCATTCATTTTTCATTATCTCTCTGTCTGCTGCTCAAAAGCATTTACCTCCGATACAGTTCCCTTCTGGATTCTTGTTCTGACATAGAATCAAAGAGTCATCGAGGTATACAGCTTAGAAACAGACCCTTCGGTCCAACTCATCCATGCTGACCAAATATCATAAATTAATCTAGTCCAATTTGCCAGCACTTGGCCCATATCCCTCTAAACACTTCCTATTCATAAACCCATCCAGATACCTTTTAAATGTTGTAATTGTACCAGCCTCAACCACTTTCTCTGGCAGCTGAGGATCTGCAGGCAACTTTCATCCCAATCAGTGGAATTTTCCCTCCTGGGAATGGTGAGGAAAGTGGGAAAATCAAAAGCAATTTCTTGATTTTCCCCTCAAGCTGTAAATGGTGATTTTAGGATTCCACCCTTGAGTGGTGGCTAACTCCCACGCATTAAAACCCCATTTCCAACCCAAACTGACTTGTATTCCACTTCCAATTCTCGCTGTTTGTGTGAGAAACTAGATATAGCAGTTCCTGACATGAAAATCAAAGTGGGAATTTTACCAGAGAACAGCTAATGGTCAATTTTGGAAGGCTTTATGGAAGGTTTCTCTCCAGGAGGCCAAGCAAACTTTCTCATGCTGGCTTCCTACCTCACCTCATAAGCTATACACCACACTCCTCTAGTAATCCGTTTGTTGTATTCCCCCAGTTTGGTAGGCAGAAATACCCGCCAACACTGAACAATCTGACATTCCTGGGTTCAGTGTCATATTTCAAAAGGTATGTGTATACCTGGTCAAGTGTTCTCATTCCAGAGTTGCCTAAGATGGTTTCATTTATTTGCCCAGACAAGGCCGACAAGGAAGAGATGGTGCTTCAGTTTACAGATAGGGACCTGGTGGTGCTGGTGGATGGAATGATGCAGAGGAGGGCTGTCCTCTTCCTGAAGGACCGACAGATGGTGGCCAAGACACTGGAGCATGTCCTGCCTAATCTAAGGTGGCCATTCAAGTTAGAGCAGTGTCCACAGCCTGGAGAAATACCCAGTAGTGTAGGAAGGTGGTCAACGACTTCCTCCTTTCCACCAGGCTAAATACCACTGTGTGCCAGTGAGGGTCTATCACGACAGTCAGTCAAGAGGCTTATCCAGTTCCAGCCTGGGGTCTTGGCCACAGTTAATTGAGAGTGAATGGCACTGAGTGAGGGCATAATGAGGCTTAATTATGATGGATATTTGGGATTGGGGGTCCTTTAATAACAGTGCATTATCTTTCTGTCATTCCTCATAGATTTTCTGCTCACAGATGTCGAAGAGAGAATCTTATCACTGGAATCATTGTGACCTTCTGCAAAGAGTGCAGAAGATGCTGTTAGTTCCTTCACAAATCTGCAGGACAGTGTAGTGATGTGCCACTCCATCATTTCTGAACTGTGTCATCTGCAGGGGCAGTACTCAGAAGGACTCTGTGTTATTTCCGTCCTACTGTCTATCAAGATCACCCTGAACGTATATGCTAATGGCTTATTTCAGTGATAGCTTCGAACATGTTCCTGATATCATTCTCACCAGGTCATCGCTGTCCATATCATTGCTCATAACAAGGAGAATCAAGCAGCTCAGACATTACAATGCTCCACCTTTGATTGTTTCCACCAGATGCAGAGCCTACTGACTCATCTTACTTCAAGAGCACCCTATCATCAACCTACAGAGCTCATCAACAGAAAAGGCTTTTGCATGATCAATGTTATATTGTGTCTGACCATCAAAGGTTGAATTTGGAGGCTTGAGTTGGAAATCTTGGCAGCTCCAGTGGTTGTTGAAAACTGAAGAACTCACAGGTTCCTGCCTTCTTCTAAAGTCCTTGGACCATGCTGGATGGCTGTAGGGAGGCAGCAGCTACCCCTCCAAACATGGCTCAGTGACCCCTTTACAAAACCCTCAGATTGATGCCGAATGACAATATAACCAGGGCTATAGTTGAACAGACTATAGATCTCCTTAAGAATAGGTTTCAATGCGCAGACCACTCCAGTGCAGCCCTGCATTAAAGCCTGAGAACAATGTGTTGCACATTGTGGTATGCTGTGCCCTTCACAACTAGAGCCGACAAAAGGGATGCAGGCAAAATGGAGGAAGACCAGCAATGTTCGGAGGATGAAGGTGAGGAAGAGGATGAGGACATTGAGGGCTTTCCAAAACAAAATGACAAAGCAATGCATTATAGAAGTTTAGAGGCCAGAAGTAACCAAATTGAAACCCACTTCCAAGAAGAATGGTCTAATTTGAACTTCCTTTGATTATGTAACCTCCTGTTGTTAATGTGGAAAAAAACCACTATTTAGTGTAAAGAATAAGTGGACCTTGTTACTTATGTAATCCTTGACATTTTGATGAATAAATCTTTTGTGATCCATGTGATTTTACACTTGATGTCTCCAAGTGACCCCAATTTCTGCACATAACATGTTCCACTGACTGTGAGGGGAAAAGCACCAGTCAGAGAGACAGGGATCTTGAACACTAAGAAACTTTTGACCCTTTCTTTATTAGTAATCCTTCAATGTTTCAGTGAGTATGTGGACTCCTCAGTTTCTTGGAAATATTTGAGCGTCCAGTAGAACAATGTTGAGCCTGTAAGAGGTAGTACTTTGCACAGTTTTTCTATGCAGACCAAGGCATTCACTGTGAGCCAGTGTGGATTTCTGAGCTGTCTATTGCACATCAGCATGGCAGTATGCTGCCTTAAAAAGCTGGCACCAAGAAGTTTCTCTTTAGCAATGTGTGGAATCATAACTGATTCCCTGCTCTTGCTCACAAAGTGTGAAAGTTTGCAGGCCAGACACAAGTACCTCCCATGCACATTGTGTTTGGACAGTGCTGTCCACATTAAAGTGCAGTACTTTGATTGCAATCTTCAACATCACCATTTGGAGATCGATGACGTATCCAGGCAAAAAGTCAATTGTTCATGAGAGATGAGTAATATTTGATTATTATAAGTTCTTTCATTTTTGGGGTGTCTAAAGAGGCTGCTCATCTCTCACCAGGATTAGTTGTCCATCGAGATGTCTCCGTTTCAAGATGATGGGTCATGCTCTTCCCTGATCAGCTCCATAGGTTTCTCCACACAGGGAGTGAAAAGTCTGATGTCCACCATTCTCTGCTCATCTTGCATCTCTTGGTCCTGGTTTAATTGCAAATAGGAAAATTCCAATGTGCAGCCCTCAGAGTATCGACTAGGAGATACAGATCTGAGTTTCAGTACCTTTTAGATATTTTTAATCAACCTGTTCAACCATGCTATGAAAAATTGAGGTTCATAAGGGGGAGATGTTAACAATTCTGGAAAGTGTGAAAATAGATAAGTCCCCTGGGCTGGATGGTATTTATCCTAGGATTCTCTGGGAAGCTAGGGAGAAGATTGCAGAGCCTTTGGCTTTGATCTTTATGTTGTCATTGTCTACAGGAATAGTGCCAGAAGACTGGAGGATAGCAAATGTTGACCCCTTGTTCAAGAAGGGGAGTAGAGACAACCCTAGGAATTATAGAGCAGTGAGCTTTACTTCCGTTGTGGGTAAAATGTTGGAAAGGGTATAAGAGATAGGATTTATAATCATCCAGAAAGGAATAATTTGATTAGGGATAGTTAACATGATTTTGTGAAGGGTAAGTCGTGCCTCACAAACCTTATTAGTTCTTTGAGAAGGTAACCAAACAGGTGGATAAGGATAATGTGATTTATGCAATGTATATGGATTTTAATAAAGTGTTTGATAAGGTTCTCCATGGTAGGCCATTGCAGAAAATACAGAGGCATAGGATTGAGGGTAATTTAATGGTTTGGATCAGACATTGGCTAGCTGAAAGAAGGCAGAGGGTGGTGGTTGATGGGAAATGTTACTCCTGGAGTTCGGTTACTAGTGGCGTACCACAAGGATCTGTTTTGGGGCCACAGCTGTTTGTAATTTTTATAAATGATCTAGATGAGGGTGTAGAAGGATGGGTTAGTAAATTTGTGGATGACACGAAGGCCGGTGGAGTTGTGGACAATGCTGAAGGATGTTGCAGATTACAGAGGGACATTTGTGGGTGGCACGGTGGCACAGTGGTTAGCACTGCTGCCTCACAGCGCTCGAGACCCGGGTTCGATTCCCGCCTCAAGCGACTGACTGTGTGGAGTTTGCACGTTCTCCCCGTGTCTGCGTGGGTTTCCTCCGGGTGCTCTGGTTTCCTCCCACAGTCCAAAGATGTGCAGGTCAGGTGAATTGGACATGCTAAATTGCCCGTAGTGTTAGGTAAGGGGTAAATGTAGGGGTATGGGTGGGTTGCGCTTCGGCGGGGCGGTGTGGACTTGTAGGGCCGAAGGGCCTGTTTCCACACTGTAAGTAATCTAATCTAAATCTAAATAAATGAGCTGCAGAGCTGGGCTGAGAGGTGGCAAATGGAGTTTAATGAGAAAAAGTGTGAGTGATTCACTTTGGAAGGATTAATAGGAATACAGAGTACTGGGCTAATGGTAAGATTCTTGGTAGTATGGATGAGCAGAGAGGTCTCGGTGTCCATGTACACAGATCCCAGAAAGTTACCACCCAGGTCGATAGGGTTGTTAAGAAGGTGTATAGCATGTAGGCTTTTATTGGTAGAGGGATTGAGTGTCAGAGCCATGAGGTCATGTTGAGCTGTACAAAACTCTAATGTGGCTGCATTTGGAGTATTGTGTACAGTTCTAGTAGCCACATTATAAGAAAGAGATGGCAGCATTGAAAAAGATGCAGAGGAGATTTACTAGGATGTTGCCTGGTATGGAGGGAATGTCTCATGAGGAAAGGCTGAGGGACTTGAGGCTATTTTATTGGAGAGAAGAAGGTTGAGAGGTGACTTAATAGTGACATACAAATTGATCAGAGGATTAGATAGCATGGACAGTGAAAGCCTTTTTCCTTGAATGGTGATGGCTTGCACGGGGGGACGTAGCTTTAAATTGTGGGGTGATTGCTATAGAACAGATGTCAGAGGTAGGTTCTTTACTCAAGAGTAATAAAGGCATGGAACACCCTGCCAGCAACAGTAGTAGATTCTCCAACTTTAAGGGCATTTAACTGGTCATTAGATAAGCATTTGAATGATAATGGAATTGTGTAGGTTAGATGGGCTTCAGATTGATTTCACAGGTCGGTGAAACATTGAGGGCTGAAGGGCTGGTACAGTGCTGTAATGTTTATGTTTTATGTTCTATCTCTGGTTGGTCTTGAACTCAGATCTTCAGACCCAAAGGTAGGACACTACCACCATGCCACATGAGCCCTACTCAATACTTTTTATAACAAGGTTAATTGCAGCTCAGACTGATCCTTGTTTACTTGCAGCTTGACTCTTTTGAGCTTGACTCAAAACTGGTCAGATGATCATAGCTGACATTTTAGGTCAGTATTTGTCCTCTTGTAAAAAGTCACTTGAAAAAAATACTTCAGAGGACGGCATCTCATCATGCATCATTTACAAATGCAGAGCTTTGACAAAAACACAGCCTTGCACTGAGTCAAGCATTCAGGGGCTCAATATTACTGACATTCATCCTTTATGTCAGCCAGGCTCCCTGATTAGCTGTTAATCTGGGCCAATCACAGAACTCATTCAATGATGTCCAGCTGGCTGACCTCATTACAATCACTACACCACTTTAATCCATGAGGGTCTCAGGTTTTGAAATTAGAAGATGCAAGGTGAATATCAATAATCATTTTTAATAGGATCCTACCAAGATGATATTACCAATAAGAGTATTTATTTTGTTGTTGCTTGGAATTTTAGAATGTCTGCAATAATAGAAATTAAGTCTACTCATTGTTAACACAGATGTTGAAAGCTCAATTGTTATGAATGGAAGTTAACAATGCATCTAAAGAAGTGTAGTTGATCACTTTTGTGCGTAGCAGGATCTAGTTACTTGTCTTAATTAGTTCAGGAGTCTAGAGAAATTCAGAACAGGAATTATTATAGTTTTAAGACAGCAGTATACAGTAATTTAATTAGAAACTATAGACTACGACATGCCATGGTTAAAACCTCCAACAAAACTAATTCCTGATGAACCTAATTTACTATTTTTGTACCATGGCAACAACAGATGTAAGAAATCTGAAAGCTGAAGTCATGTTGTGAAAGAAGTCTATGCTGGACAGTAGCCAGATACACAGCCCCCGAAGTGAATAAAACAAATCTTTGATATCTGCTAATCTAATTTTTTTTTACAACTTTAAGCTGTGTCTGGAGACAGACAAGCTGTGTTGTTTCTATGTGTGATGTAATACCCTCAAGATGTCTGGCAGGAATATGATTTGGTTCAATTGGTTGTGAGCCCAGAATGCTCTTAGCAACAGTGTGACTCATCAATAAAACGTCTCCTAGCAATTATCATAGCAAAAAATATGCAGAAAGCACACATTTGATTTTTGAAATGCAAAAAAAAATAACCTGCTGCTAGAAATAGTAACTTTCCAGCTTCTATTTCTTTCACTGGATAGGACATATTTCACCTAAACATAGTAATATAGAAACATAGAAAAATAAATAAAAAACAGAAGCAGGCCATTTAACCCCTCAAGCCTGTACTGCCATTCGATATGATTATGGCTGATCATCTGACTCAGTACCCTGTTGCCATTTCCTCCCCATATCCTTTGATCCCTTTAGCCCCCAATTCCTCAAAGATTATTTATAGTTGTAAAAAGAAAATGCTTTAATGCAGCTGGAACTGGGAACTTAGGGAAATTTGTCTTAAACAGCAAATTGACAATTTCATTGTGCCAGGTAAGTATTGTGGATAGTACAAGCTAACCTTGTACAAGATGGTGAGAGCAATAAAAGTAGCATCAATTCACTTTTACAAATGCATCAGACTGCTGGATGGCAAGTAAATAATTCACCCCCGCTGCGAAACAGCCAACTGTCCATGCCTCCCTGGACTCTCAATGACCAAATTCTTACTTGGTTTAAAAAACATTGACATCTATTGAACTACGAGCAAGATCACCACCTTCAGGCGGGGTTGGTATGAAGAAGTAGGAGAATTTGCTACCAATCCCACAAGTTGATGCCCGCTGATAAAGGATAAGGGAACTTGATCTTGCAACTGTCAGAATCATTTGGGTGTCCAGATCCAGCCTTACTTAGTCATCATAATAACAACAATAAATTTAAAATGACCTTTATAACCCACCCAGCTCGCTATAACAATGCATTTCCCATGACTGACCCACCTAGCCTGCACACAATGAGTAATGGAATATGGCCAATCCACTTAAACTGCACGGCTTTGGAAGGAAACTGAAGCACCTGGAGGAAACCCACACAGACACAGGGAGAATGTGCAAACTCCACACAGACAGAGGTTGGGATTGAACCCGGGTCCAGTGCTGTGAGGCAGCAGTGTGAACCACTGAGCTCCTGTCCGCCTTTGAGTAATGAAGTAGAAATTTTGATATATTTGAACTAACATTTCCAAATATTAGTTCATTTCAAGATCTAAGAGCATTCAACATTAATAGGGATGGCCCACAATAAAAGGTTACTATAGATACATTTTGAGCAAGAAGCTGCAGTTTTGTAAGCTGTAAAAATGTGGAAAACCATTTAAAATTAGAGTTGAAGATTAATAACAAGTAGAACCTGTACACAAAGAATTACTATAATCCATGATTCTAAGTTACAGAGTCATAGAGATGTACAGCATGGAAACAGACCCTTTGGTCCAACCCGCCCATGCCGACCAGATGTCTCAACCCAATCTAGTCCCACCTGCCAGCACCTGGCTTGTCTGAAGATCTGACATTCTGGAAGGCCAGGGTAGTTACAGAAGATGAACATTTGTTACTCCCACTTCAATAAGTTTGAACAGCATTTCTCTGATAATAAGAGGCTGGAAGAAAATCTAGAATACATACAAAGCTCAATTGGATCAAATATTGTTTGAAATAATAATATACTTGTGTTCTAAATCTTAGAATATAGAAAATGGAGTGAATAAGAAAGGAGAAAGGCTGCTTGCACACAAAGCCAGCTGTTCCACAGAACTAACTGACAATCAGAGCATGAGCATTCCAAACTAGCAGATGTATATAGTAAAGCAAATTAAAACAAAATTTTATTGGAATTTGCTGGACATTCACTAAAAGAGGGAAAAGATCTGTGCTGCTGTGGGCTGATTTGAAATGGAAAGCTCGGATGTGATAGAACTGTTCCAGCATATCGGAAAGGATTTAAGCAAGGTGTCTACGCGACCAGAGCAGCCAAGGCTGACTTTGGCTTCGGGCTTGCTTGGGATACTGCATGTTGGATTCTGATCAAAAAATTTTTGTTACCATGGAAACCTGCGTTACTGTCTGCTACAGGCTTAAATTGGAAATTTGAAGAAAATCAAAGGCCCCTTAGTCAAATGACCCACCTGAGCAATATCACATCTCATTATTGTCAGTGAAATCTAGATCTATACAGAACAGAGGTAGGACGCCATCCACTCCTTGGATAATATTCAAAGAGCTGACAAAGGGACAGTTAACTCCACAGTTCTGTCATTTCCCTGCAGATTTTTCCTATTCAAGGATTCATTCTATTTACTTTTGCAATTACTATTGAATCAGCTTCCATCATTTTCTGACTGTATTTCAGGAAAATAACCTACTGAGTAAAATAAAAATTCTTTTCCCCTCCAGTTCTTTTGTCAATTACTGTAAATCTGTGTCTGCTGGCATACTGGGCTTCTCTATCATTGGAAATAATTTCTCCCAAAATACTTTTGTCAAAACATTCCATGCAATCGCCACACTACCAGAAGGATATAGATGCTTTGGAAAGAGTGCAGAGAAGGTTAACCAGGATGTTGCCTGGTCAGGAGGGTTTTAGTTATGAGGAGAGGTTGGATCGACTCCAATTGTTTTCACTGGAAAAACAGAGGCCAAGGGCCAACCTGGTACAGGTCTACAAAATTATGAGAGGCGTGGATAGGCTGGATAGTCAGAGGCTTTTTTTGCAGGGTGGCAAGGTCAACTACAAGAGGACATAAGATCAAGGTGAGAAGGGGAAGGTTTAGGGGAGAAGTGTGGGGAAAAGTTTACACACAGAAGGTGGTGGGTGCCTGAAATGCACTGCCAGTGGAGGTGGTGGAAACAGGTATGTTAGCAGTGTTTAAGGTGTATCTTGATGGACACATGAACAGGAGGCAAACAGAGGGATAGCAAATGTGTTTGGGCAACAAGTAGTGGGTCTAAATGAGGATTAGAAATTGGTGGGTTGAATAGTCTGTTCCTGTGCTGTATTATTCTTTGTAAATACTATATATATTGTAAACAATTCATTTTTTTTGCTATCAAATAAACTTCATTATTTATACACATGTAAATTAAGTTCAAATTTACAGTTAGCTGGCTAAGATTTTCTACTTCAGGTGCAACCTACATACCCTACGCAAATTGGATCAAAATTATGTTCATTTTGAAAAGTGCTTTTGTTCCTTTGTATATGGTTTAAATTCATTTGCATGTTGACATAATCTAGTCCATTTTGGCAGCAGTTTAGAATGCAAATTTCCAAAAGCCTTGACATATGGAAAGAATAGTAAACTGGTTCAGCCTTATCAGTGCAACTGAAACTGGATGTATCATTAATGAATAAACAGTTTTCACCAGACTAAATTAATTCAGCACCTTTAATTATTTAACATACCGACTGTAAAAGTAACAGAACTATTTACTAGCTTCAGAGTTCTTCGATGTGCCCTTAGCACTAAAAAAAACCCTTTATTTTAAGAGCTCCTTGAAGGCTTGTATTTGGGAGCAAGCCGTGGAAACTCACAATGGTGATTAATTTGATCTGAATCTACAGCCTTAATCTGGGCTACAGCTGATTTAGTTGGTGAGGCCAGCATCCCGTGCAATATTCTTAAAACAGCAAAAAAGATCACAAACTTCACTTGAACTTGAAATTCCAGCATCTTCTGGTGTGGCCTATTTCCAACAAACTGTTCAAAAACCCTCAGCATCATTGCAAGAAATAGTTTTGACTGCCTTGCATTGCTCACATTATCATTCTTGATTTCCTGATTTGTAGAATTGATGACATGGATATCTTGTGCAATTGTATCTTGCCCCAGTGATTGAACTGTAATTAAGTAGCTTTGGTCAAGCTAGTTAAGTTTCAAGATGGCAGCAGGGCAGAGTAGGAAGTGTTTGGGTTCTGTGCCCATACACTCCTACTCTTGCTCACTTGGCTGGCCACATTGGTTTCATTTTTTTTGTTTCTTTTTTTCATTTCTCTTTTGTATCAAAGTTCACATTTTCTTTTTTTTTCTGCGGTTGAGGTGAAGAAAAGCGATTGGATAGGGCTGCTGCAGTGGTGGATCTGGATGTCCGTTCCTCATAGCCATAATGGCCACGGCTTTATCGAAGGCTTTATCATCGGTGGGTCTGGTTCATTCCTGCTGGCAGTGCTTTCAGCGGTGTCTATAGCACTGGTGCCATGGTGATTCCAGATCATTCCTCGTGCCTGTGGCAGCAATGTGGTGGCTTCAGGTGGCGCTTTAAGTAATGGCTTGAGCAATGGTTTCAGCATCAACAACTTGCTGGGTTCAATCTATCCATCCTTGCTATGGCAACAATGCACTGACTTTGGTGTCAGCGTAGCAAGTGGCAGTGTGGTTGATCTGGTCTGGAAATCCTTGCTTTGGTGCCCTCTGAGGTGGCTTTAGTGGCAACATCCCATAGCCATCCATAAACCCAGGAGCTAGGTGGGAACAACTTTGTCTCAATTATTTCTTTATATAATAAAAATGATGCCGAATTGTGGCGACTAAAACACTTTTTGCTGTATTTTCATAAATGCAAGTTACAATGAATTGCTATTCTATTCTAAGCTAAGTTTTATCTCTAAAAGCATTAACCAACACTTTGAGGAGGAAATAGGAGCAAAGGAGAATGAACAGTATTTATGAACAGAACAAGTAGATAGTGAATCACACCTTATGATTACGAGCAGAGGATAAACAAAAAGAGGTGAATAAAGCTCCTGTGAAGAAGTACTTTATTTTTTAAACATCTGGTAAGAATCCACTCCAAGGCATTACAGGAAAGTGCTAAAACACTTGACAAACCACTTGATGTTTCCTCATCCTCTGTACCTTTAATTGTAAATTATTCAAGGGTATATCTTAAAGCAAAAATAAAGGGAATACTAACATATAGCTGAGGAAATATCACCAGACCAGAATAGTTAACTCTGCTATCTCTTCGCAGATGCTGCCTGAGCTTTTCCTGCAGAGCTTTTCCAGCAATTTTGTTTTTATATCTGACAATACCCAATATTGCTATTATAGAGTGTGCCGTGTAATTTTGATGAGATCATTCCATGTGGTGTTGACATAAATAAAGATACATGTATATGAAAGTCAAATGCGAACATGTTAAAGGAAATTTTCATTACAGTATAAATAAGGGTTGAATAGTGACCAGCATTTACATGGCAGAAGTAAGCCTCTCATCTTTCTAGGATGTCAATAAAATATTTGTACTCCTGGTAATTAGTCCGATGCAGCTATTTTGCATTACAAGAAATTTCCTTATATTAGTTACACTAGAAGCCTTTGATTGGAATTATAGCCTTTGGATGATAATTGTATTTTATAACAATTTTCCAGAAGTATTCAAGAGCTGGAACAAGAGCTTGAATCTTTCCCTTAATCTCTGGAAATCAAAATTCTGGATATGCTTTGAATCATTGGACACTGAGCAATCGGTTCAATGATATCAACAATCAAACTTATTAGATTACTTACAGTGTGGAAACAGGCCCTTTGGCCCAACAAGTCCACACTGACCCACCACCCACCCATTCATTCCCCTACACCTAACACTACAAGCAACTTAGCATGGCCAATTCACCTAACCTGCATATCTTTGGATTGTGGGAGGAAACTGGAGCACCCGGGGAAAACCCACGCAGATACAGGGAGAATGTGCAAACTCCACAGTTAGTCGCCTGAGTCAGGAATTGAACCCGGGTCTCTGGCGCTGTAAGGCAGCAGTGCTAACCACTGTGCCACCGTGCCACCCTATATACATCTCTTGGTCATCCTCTTCATAACTGTAACGTTGCACAAATGACCTCCTTTAGGTCACACTTCCTTCTGAGTTCCGTTTTACCACGCAGTTACTTCTGTAAACAAATAGTTGCTCGGCAACAATATAACAGCACTGTCATAATTCCACACTTGTCCCAAGATGCCTGAAGAAAATCACGGCCCCCGCTTTTGGTGGAGATGAAAGTTCCTGTGGTTAAAGTTACATTTTTCTTCTGTGAAAAACTTCAGTTAAAGAACTCCCCCAGACTTTGGCCTGTTGGGTGAGCTGTGACTCAGACCTTCATCGTAGAATGAAGCCAGTTTCTTTGCACAATATAAATAGCATGCCAAACTGTGTCAGCTCTTTAACCTCTCAAACTAGCAGTCTTCCCTTATGGTTTCTAAAACTGATGTAATATAGACTTGCACAATTCTTACAATAGTAAAGAAACTGCATTTTATTTGTCTTTTTATATGGTAGCAAGAACTTAAATCTGTGAAGGCAAATATATACAACCTAGTTTTAACATGTTCCGTGATTTTTGCGCATTACTTTAGAGTCCATAAGTCCAGTAATCATTTTATTTTATACTGCCAGATGGATTGGTGAATGAGTAAACTGCTCCATCAAGATTCAATTTTCAAACACCTACTTTAACAAAAAGGAAATGATTCAGCAGACTGCATTTTGTCAGGTTGAATTTACCCTCAATACACACTTCATCATAAGTTTGGTAAATGTTATTTCTCAATAATAGCTGCAGCATTTGACTACCAGTAAAATATTTTTTGGATAGAAGCACCAAGGAGTAATCCAGACATCCCATACCATATCATTGTTACAGAAATTGTGGTACGAAACATACATTCCATTAGAATGTAACAGAAGGTTCATGAATGCTAAATCATTTTCACAGCAAAATGAAGAGATACGTTCGCTTGTTGGCGATTGGTTCATTGATTAGCTGCTGTCTTCAACAAAAGTACTTGAGAGTCTTTTGTTGTTTATAAATTCATGCAATATGATGATATTAACTGCAATTAACACTGTTCTCCACCCCCTCCATAAGTAATGAACATTCAACACCGTTTTCATGAAGATACCACTCTTCAATCGCTTGCAGTATTGGAAAGACTTGTAGACATGTTTGAATCCCACTCTTTGGGCTGGCGTGAGCAATGGCAAGAAAGTTGGAGAGGTACTTGTGACCTTGAAGTCATAGAGTCATACAACACAGAAACAGATCTTTCATTCCAACCAGTTCATGCCGAACATAATCCCAAACTAAACTAGTCCCACCTGCCTGTTCCTAGTCCAAATCACTCCAAACCCTTCCTATTCATGAGTATCCAAATATATTCTAAATGTTATAAATGTGCCCATATACATCACTTCCTCAGGAAGTTTGTTCCACATACGAAGCATCCCTCCATACTGTAGGGAATCTAATCTAATCTAATCTAATCCACTGTGTAAAAAATTTGCCCTTCATTTCCTTTTCCAATCTGTCTCCTCTCAATTTAAAAATGTGCTTCCTAATTTTGATATCCCCTGCCCTAGGTAAAAGAAAACTACCATTAACCCTATCTATACCCCTCATGATTTTATAAACTTCTGTAAGGTCGCCTCTTAACCTCTATTGCTTCAGCCTTTACTTATAACTCAAACCTTCCATACCCAGCAACATGGTAAATTCTTATGAACTCTCTTCAAGTTAATAATATCCTTCCTGTAACTGGGCGATCAGAATTGGACACAGTACTCCAGAAGATGCCTCTCCAATGTCCGATACAAACTCAACACTTCCAATTCCTATACTCAAAGGACTGCTTAATGAAAGCAAGTGTACGAAATGCCTCTTTAACCCTGTCGAGACCTGACACCAACTTCAAAGAATTATGCACCTGAGTGCTTAGGTCTCTCTGTTCTACAACACTACCCAAAATCCTTACCATTAATTGTATAAGTCTTACCCTTGTTTTGGGGAAAAGATTTTAGAGCAATCACTTTAAGTTTAAACAAAGACTTTTGAATCCCGTTATCAATTGGTAATACCTTATTCCATATGTTGGTATCTCATTATTAGACCAATTCATCTTATATCTACGCCACAACCAATTAAAGTCAGAGAGTCATAGAGATGTATAGCATGGAAACAGACTCTTCAACACTTCAACTCCCCCTCCGACTCGGCCAAGGACATGCAGGTTCTGAGCTTCCTCCATCACCAATCCCCAAACGCCCAATGCCTAGAAGAACGCCTCACCTTCTGCCTTGGGACCCTCCAACCCCATGGCATCAATGTGGATTTCACCAGTTTCCTCATTTCCCCTCCCCTACCTTATCCCAGTTCCAACCTTCCAGCTCAGCATTGCCCTCATGACTTGTCCTACCTGTCAATCTTCCTTCCCACCTATCTGCTCCAACTTCCCCTCTGATCTATCACCTTTACCCTCACTTCCATCCACCTATTGAACTCTCAGCTACCTTCCCGTAGCCTCACCGCCCCCCCCCCCCCTCCCATTTATCTCTCCACCCCTGAGGCTCCCAGCCTCATTCCTGATGAAGGGCCTTTGCCCGAATCATTGATTTTCCTGATCCTTGGATGCCGCCTGACTGGCTATGCTTTTCCAGCACCACACTCGCAATTCTAATCTCCAGCATCTGAAGCCCCCACTTTTGTCTAACAGACCCTTTAGCCCATCTCGTCCAAGCCTGACCAGATATCCTAGCAAAATCTGGTTGCATTTGGCACATATCCCTTCCTATTCATTTACCCATCCAGATGCCTTTTAAATGTGGTAATTGAACCAGCATCCACCATTTCTTCAGGCAGTTCATTCCATACACGTACCACCCTCTGAGTGAAAATGTTGCTCCTCAGGTCCCTTTTAAATCTTTCCCCTCTCGCCTTAAACCTATACCCTCTAGTTTTGGACTCCCCCACCCCAGGGAAAAGACCTGGTCTATTTATCCTATCCATGCCCGTCATGATTTTATAAACCTCAGCCTACAACGTTCCAGGGAAAATAACCCCAGCTTATTCAGCCTCTCCCTTTAACTCAAGCCCTCCAACTCTGGCAAAATCCTTGTGAATCTTTTCTGAATCGTTTCAAGCTTCACAACATTGTTCCTATACCAGGGAGACCAGAATTGCACACAATATTCCAAACGTGGCCTAACCAATGTCCAGTACAGCTGCAGCCAACTCCTATACTCAATGCACTGATCAATAAAAGCTTCTGCCTGTGGTTGAGCAGATGCCTGGACCCCAGCAGTCATCTGAGTTCCAGAGACCTGACATGTATTATCCTCAGCTAGGTGTAGTCTAATCTTGATCATGTACACCGAGATGAAAGTCTACGAGCTGGCAGAGGCTACAGGATAAAACCTTGCCAGAGTGACCTCTGGGGGTTAAGTAGCTTCTCCTTGGAAATGCACATGGGACTGAGGGTCTGCATTGCTGACCTCTTTAAGACAGAAGTTGGCAGTGTGTTGCTATTTTGTTTACCGCAGAGAAGAGAGACAATTAGCTGTGCAGGTGGGATAAAAGGATATGCAGATTAAGAATGAATCAGTACTTGTGGCAATGGGAGAGCAGCACAGCATGAAACAATGAAACTTACTGGAATTGGTAGATCACTCAGTTCCACCATCCCTATGAGAAGTTGTGCTGTTTTCTGATCAACTAGAGTACTTTCTCCTCAAATGGTGTGAGCAGTCACTCCAGCCCAGCTAAGCTTGGCCCTCTTGCCCTGATTGTGGGGCAGTTTTCCTGTGATGAGATGAAGGGAGATGTTGAGTATGATAGAAGTGGATTGAAGAGCAGTGAATGGTAAAATGAGAGCAGAAGTGATAGTGAGGTGCCCCCAGTGAATGTGAGGAAGAATGGAAGGCTTTAAGGGTCAGTAGTTTGGGAGGATTAGTTGAGTGAGAACTGTTTAATGCATTTAGTACTGAAAGTTGTTGACCATGAGTCTTGATGGGAGGTGTCTGTTGTGGCAGACATGGAGTGACTGGTGGAACCTATCCTGTCAAGAACCTGATGAATGCAATGGTGTCTCTTATTTTTGCTTATCCAATAGGCTTGTTGTCTTTTTAATCCTGCCCAACATTACACAAAAGTAAAGAACACTGCAATTTAACAGTGAATCAAACCAGTTTGGCCATTTAATGATCCTTGAGGCTATCCCTTGGGATTGAGAATGATTTGCTTTGAATATCATTGTTGTGTTCTGAGAAGGTCAGTAAGACCAAAGTATGAGTTTGATTAGATACTGATTGACTTTACTTAGCTATCTATGCTTATTATACCACGAACATTACAGTGCACATTACAGTATCCTTTATTAGAGATTAAGATACCAAGTACTGGATAGATATGTATGAGATGACAAGGTCCAAGTGCTAAAAACAGGAATAGAATAGCTAGGTTCTTGCTTTTGACCAACGCAGACATGAAGGGTGGAAGGGCCTTTTGATGCGTTGTAGACCTCCATCACGCTATGAATAACAACAAACCATGCACTTCCTATTAATTTTTCTACTTATAAATCGTGATTAGCAGAATAATATATGTTGCTGGTCAGTGCATGCATTATCAAAGCCGAAACTATTCTCAGGCAGGGTGAATGAGCCATATGGGAAGGAAAATGTGAAAATTCCAGGTCAATCCAGCCTAAAGTGTTTCACTTCTCTCCCACCTCCCAATATACAAGCTCTTTGTGTGCAGGGACTTGAGAAATAACTTACTTTAATATATTGCACTTTTCATGACCTTGAAGCATGTAAAAGGGGTAATGTTGTCATCATTACGGGCTTTTGAAATCAGCTCACTGATAGAATGTAAAAGATGCATCAGATGTGCACAGCAAAATCCACAACAGTGTGATAATGACCAACTTGCATAGCTTGCATATGAGAACACAGATAAAAGTGGCTCCAGATCAAAACTAACCAACGAATGAGAGATAGAGAGAGAAAGTGTACTCAACTTATGTTAAGAATTAACTAACAAATTTTCTAAAAATATTTCATTCTTCTCACCTATTTTGTTGCTCAGTCTTAGAGATCAGTGAAGAAATATCAAACTGTCCAGCCACAGGTGGGAAATTTCCTGATCAGCTGTCATGCTTTTTCAACCATGTTTCCAGCAGTGATGCACACTGTGATGAGACTATGGCTTTAAGAGGTATATTTTGTCCTGGTTCTTTTTTAATGAATAAAGATTGAGACAGAGGTAGGAGTGGTCTCTCAAAGCCAATAAAGTAAACAGCTTGCGAGGCCTTGGATTTTCAAAAAACAATTGGGACAATAGAAGCAGGCTGAATGGATGGGGGTCAAGTTCCCACAGAACCAGGATTTTCAGTTTTGGCTTTCAGTAGTTGCTGGAGTTTTGAAGCTGGATGTGGAAGCTTCTAGTCCTCTATCTGTTAGAGCTAAAAGCTGGGGTTCTCTACCTGCTGCTAGAATTGCAGATGAGACCACCAATTTTACTGAATTTGCCTTTGCCATGTGTGTATATTGAAAGAATTAATTAGAAGTAGTTAAAATATATATTATTTTGTTAAGCATTTTGATAGAGTTACAGTTAAGCAAATTATTTTCTTTTTATTTTGTCTTATTTTAACTGTTGTGTAAAAATAAAGTGTGTTTTGCTTAAAGTCAAGTAGTTTGAGCAATGAAATTACATCTAGAAGGCTATTTTCTTAATACACTTTGAGGAGGCTTGGTCTGGTCCATACAACACACAGTCAAATAAGGAAGAAGTTTGGTGGGGTCATACTAAACCAAATATTAACCACCTTTAGTATCTGTGCTCGTTCTTTGCCCATATAAGGTCTGACCCCAAGGGATAAGACTGCCCCTTACTTCTTGAGGGAAATGAAATGCAGGGGACTTTTTGCTTCTTTTCACTATAAAGAAAGACTTTGTAACTTTAATTTAGGTGTATGACAGAGATGACAAAGCTCAGTTGCTGCCTTTACAGTGAAGAGGAAATGGAGAAGTAAACCTTGGTATGACCACAGAAGTGAAGTCATTCAGGGATGATCTCAGAAAGTATTTCCTTACACAAAGAGTAATGAAAATCTGAAACTTTTCCCAAAAATTCACTGCTGAGAGTAGATCAATTAAAAATTTCAAAACTGAGATTTCACTTAGATACGAATATGAAGAGTCAGGGAATTAAGACATGTGGCATTACGATACATATCAGCCATGATCTAGTAGTATGGTACAACAAGCTTGAAGAGCTGAAAGGCCAAATGCTGTTTCCATTTCCTGCCCAGGTAGGAGTGACATGATCTACAAACACAAGACCTTGAACAGGGACAGCAACATGAATACCCAGCAACAATTTCCCATGTTCAGTTAAAGAGTTCTGTTAGTCTGTCATGACTCGCAGTGATTTTACTTGCACCATTATCTGTTCTTCATATTATTCATAATGAAAACAGTCCTTGGGGGCCTTTCTCAGAGATTCACATAGCCAGAGAGCCAGAAGTCAAAATCTTGGAATTCCCTCCTTACTGACCCTTTCTGCCCTCTGTGCTTCCCAGTGAAGTGTCACACATTCACTTTAAGATGGGCCCTCTCTTAATTGGAGGCACCCAGTCTGTCTGTAACTTACCCAGCTGGCCAATAACCTGATTTTTACATTCTTACGGTATTTTCTCACCTTTCTTGCTATTACTCACACCAGTCCAGGGAGCTGAAAATTCTGTCCATTGCTTACGCTGTTTCTGAACCTGTAAACGTGTACTCTCATAAGTTGGCCGTCTTCATAAGGTGAACCAGCAAAAGGGAATTTCCCTCTACCCTATTTTGTTCCATACATTTTGTAATGCAATTGCACCAGTTAAGACTTAAAGAAGATGGAGCTTTAGAAATGGCATTAAGATATGAAAAAGGTATGCAATATTTTCAGTGCCAAAGTAGAAGAACTATCACAGCCAAAAAACTAGACTTCAAATATAACTGAATCAATAGCAACCTTACATGAAGACATATGCCAGGCCAGGATTAATTTAACAGGAGAAAAGTATACACTGGGGCCATACGAAAATTGCTATGGGTTTCAATTTCAATGAAAATGATACACCAAGGTCTGTGCATATCTGCAGCATAATTTCAATGCTGCTCCACAAAATTTCAATGGTATTTGGAATAGTGGTACAGTGTTTATGTTACTGAGCTAATAATCCAAAGGCCTAGCCTAATGAGGTAAAGATCTCAGTGCAAAGCTCAGCATTGCAGTGGTGAAATTCAAGTTCAAATAATTAAATAAATCTGGAATCACAAGTAAGCATGGTGACCATGAAACTTCCAGAAAGTTGTAAAAATTCTTTTGGTTTGGTGATGCCCTTCTGGGAAGGAAACTTGTCACATTTACACAATTTGTTTTTATGCACGTGATATGGTAGATTTTTAACTTGCCTCTGTAAATGCCTTGCAAAGCACTGAGGGCGATTATAAATAAGTAACAAATGCTGGTTTGGCCAGTGGCATCAATATTCAATGAATGTTTCTTTTAAAAAATGGCATCTAATGCATCTAATTGAGATTTTGCAGCTGTAATTTTCTCAGAAAGTTAGCCTTTATATAAAACTTAAGTTTCTCCCTTTATACATCCAGCAGGTGGCAGCGATTAATCCTCTTGGAAGGCTAACACTGAAGTGGACTTGCCAATGCCGCATGTGAACACATATGTTGCTCATGCGAACTATATGAACTGTCAATATGTACTCAAACATCAAGTTTCCATATGTTGTGCCAATATCTAGTAACATTTGTGATATAATTTATACTTGTAGGTTTGATGGACAGAATCAAAACCATGAAGAATTATAATGGGCTCCTTTGCAAACATTTACTGATGACTTTGAGGATAAATGCACCATCCATAATGCTGTACTCAGATATGTTTAACAGAGGGATTCAACTTCAATGTTTGACCTCAGTCAGTTAGGCAGGACCATAAATAGAGCGCTTGAATAGGTCTCATTGAGACAGATTTCCAGAGGAATAAAGACTAGTGTTTGTGTGTGTAAATTTTAGGTCCCTCTGCAAAAGATGTGAATAGTGACAGGATTGGACGGGCTCGAAAAGACCTGAGCCATGTGGCATATCAATTTCAAGCCAGCTGGCACCAATCCTAGGGCAGGCAATCATCACCACCGTGGGGAAGGGTGGAACAGAATTGTCACTTTACAATCAGTTGAGACAAATGAATCCATTAGAAAACGTCTTTGGAGCTTGATATAGGGATTCTTACAATTTCCCAAATTTACCTGCAACTTTAGAATGAATCAGCTGAAGATAGTTGAAAAATGTAGGAAGCCAGTCAGATCTGCCAAGGGCAGCCCCCAATCAGTAAGTAGGTCAGAAGGACATAAAGGAACTGGATAGTTGGTAAGACAGTGCCCTTAGTTCTGCAGAAGTAGAAGAGAGATTGTGGATGCTGTCCCTTGAATTGGATTTACATCTCTCCGAGGTGTGGAAGAGCAGGGGCAAGCTGCTGAGAACAGTTTGGCAGCCATCTGCTCAGTTAAAAGGGTCCATGCCAATTGATGGGGGCCATAAAACTAAATCAATCGTTGGTAAGGTTTTTTTTCACTGCCATTTACAGTTTGATTGATCTTACAATGTTTTGTGCAACCGTTCATCAATTACTGCACGGAGTATTTCGCACAAGACAGTGCTAACCAGATTTTGTAGCTGTCTGCATTACTGCAATACCCAACTTCTCACATATGTCCTGAAGTTCAGCATTTGTAACTTATTTTTTCCTTTTTTTGATTGATTTTTCTTGAAAAAATGACAGCAAAACAAGGTGCAATCATAAGCAATAAACAATAGTAAACAAAACCCCGACCACTGCCCCCACAGCACATAACTCCCCCAAAAATATAAAGAAAAAAATGACAAGCAACCATAATAAATATAAGCATACACAAAGCACACAACATAATAAATTAAACCAGCAGTAAGATAACTGCATTAACAAAAGAAAAAGAAACAAAAAAGGAAAAAATATCGCCACAACAGAAGATACCTCAGTCTGGAACAATGAAAAAGACAACACCCAAAGCATATGAAAGAAAACGATTCAAAATATTTGTAAATTTGTTAGAGGACCCAGATAAGGATAATCTAATCTTTTCTAACTTAAGAAAGTATAACACCTCTCTAACCCAGTGTGTATGAGTAGGTGGAATTAGGGATTTCCATTTTAACAATATAAATCCTCTGGTCAATAGGGTAGCGAATGCTATCATGTCTTTTTTTGGAGGAAGAAAGATTAGGTATAGAGGATGATACTCCAAACAAAGTGGTAATAGCATAAGAAGTAAGGTTTTCACTAGATACCTTAGGTAAGATGCCGAAAATATCAGTCAAATATCTACTTAAAGAAGGGCAAAGCCAGAACCTGTGCATATAATTTGCTGGGGTTTGTTGACACCGATCACAGGACGGAGACATCTCCTCAAATACTTTTGCAAGTCGAGCTTTGGTGTAGTGGGAGCAGTGTAGAATCTTGCATTGAATAAAACAATGTTTTGCACAGATAGAAGATCTGTGCACCCTTTTTAAAATCTCATCCCACACATCACCTGGAATCACCTCTTCTAGATCTGCCTCCCAGATAGCTTTAATAGAATCAAAAGAATCTGAGCATACTTTATGGATGTTTGAATAAATAGCTGAAATAGCTCCCTTTAATGCAGAAAGCGGTTCTAGAAATATGCCAAAATCAGAATCATTAGGAAGAGTGGGGAAAACCTGAAATAAACTATGGACAAAACTGCGAACTTGGGGGTATCTAAAGAAGTGGCTTTTAGGAAGTGAAAACTTATGAATTAATTGTTGAAAAAATGCAAAAATGTCATCAACATATAAATCTTTCACGGTTTTCATTCCTAACTTAGCCCAACCAGAAAAGGCACTATCGACTAAAGATAGGGGAAAAATATGATTTGCCGCCAATTGCGCCTTAGTAGAAAATGACTGAAAGCCAAAGTGGCGTCTAAATTGAAACCAAATTTTAAGACAAGATAAAACAATTACATAATACGTGTAAATAGAGGCTGAAGAAAAGAGTGGTGAATACAATAAAGCCTTCAATGTTACTGGATGGGTGCCTCAACAGACAAATTAAGGAGAGACCATCGTTCGAAGACTTGTTTAATTTGTACCAGTAATGGTTCAAATGTTTTTCTGTACAGGTTACCTTGTTTATCTGCCAAATGTACACCAAGATAAACAAAACCAATTTTAAATGGTAAATTATTTGGTGAGTATTCCCTGACAGGCTTATTGATAGCAAATGTTTCACTTTTGCTAAGGTTCAATTTATACCCAGAAATCTTACTGAAAGATTCTAAAATTAAAAGTGCAGTGGGAATGGGTTGAGATAATTTAGAGACAAATAGCAAAAGATCATTTGCATAGAGGGCAACCTTCAACTCCACACCATTTCTAGTAATGCCAGAGAAATCAGGATGAGTCCGTAGAGCAATAGACAAAGATTCAATTACGATGGCAAACAGCGGTGGAGTCAAAGGACAACCTTGTCTAGTGGAACTGTAAAGGTAGAAAAGGTCAGAATTCATATTATTGGTCCTAACAGAGATGTGGAGTGATGCATAGAGTAGTTTAATCCAGAAAATACTTTTTTCCCCAAAGCAAAATTTCTTTAAAGTAAAAAGATGATAATTCTTTCCACTATATCAAAGGCTTTTTCAGCATCTAAAGATATCAAAGCCTCAGGGAGAGTGGATGGGGAAGAATTGCAAACAACGTTAAATACCTGCCTAATATTTTTAAAAAAAGTACCTGTTGCGAATAAATCCAGTTTGATCCAAGGGTATGATGGATGAATGGATGGTTTCCAAACGTCATGTCAATAACTTTGACAATAATTTAAAGTCAACATTTAACAGATTTATAGGACAATATGATCCACCCAATAAGGGATCATTGCCTTTTTTTAAAAGCAAAGAAATTGATGTCTGAGTTAAAGTTTGAGGTAGTGAGCCAGAATTAAACGCTTAAACAAACATTTATACCAAAAGTGGAGCCAGCTTTTTCCCAAATGTTTTATAACCTCGGGTGGAAAACCATCAGGTCCAGGGCTTTTACCACTTTGTAGTGATCTAGCCACAGCCTCAAGTTCTATTACTGTGATTGATTGTTCCAATTTCTTTGCCACATTTTGAACATTAATCTTATCAAAAATGGTCTCAAAATCCACTGCAGCTGAAGATGAATAAAACGAAATGTAAAATTCCTTAAAAGTCCTGTTGATTTCTAATGGATCTGATGAGACACCTGAATTAGCCTTAATTTGTGGGATTAATTGAGATGAAGAATTTTGGCGCATCTGATATGCCAACAGTTTACTAGTTCTATCTCCTTGTTCATAAAATTTAGACGAAGAGTGAAGTAAAAGCTCAGTGGTGTATTGTGACATTACAACGTCATACTCGGCCTGTGGGGATATGTGTTCTTTATATACTTCTGGAGACTTGGGGATTGCATAAATTAGAGTCTAATTGATACAAACATTGTGCTAACCCTGCCAATTTCTCTTTCCTAAATTTATTCTTATGTGCTGCATAAGAAATTATTTCACCACTGATGAATGCCTTCAGGTTTTCCCATTGCAAGGACGCTGTAATGTCTGGGGTTTTGTTAATTTTTTAAAAAAATCTATCCACTGAGAGACAAAATTAACAAAATCTTCCTCTAAGAGTAAGATGTATTGGGACGCCAAGGTAGGCGTGTATTAAGAAACTTCTGAAAGTGAACATTCCACAGAGACAGATGCATAGCCTGATAAAACAATTGAATCACCTTTGCAACCAGAAATGGATTTCAGCAATCCATCATCCACAAAGAGAAAATCAATATGTGTAAAAGTGTGTGGACATGAGGGGAAAAAAAAATTTTTTTTAGAGAGATTAAAGAACTGCCAAGGATCAACAACATTAAACTCCTCCATAAAAGTCTTAATTATTTTAGCAGATTTGAACTGGGCTAAGTGAGGATTCAACCGAGAGTTAAAATCTCCTCCCAAGATTAACTGGTGTGAAGATAAATCCGGTAACATTGAAAGAATTGGTCTGAAAAAAGCCTCATTGTCCCAGTTGGGAGCATAAACATTAGCCAACATTACATCAATATCAAAAATCTGTCCAGTAATTGCTCTTAACTATATTAACAATATGGACTGGGAATACTATACCAAGTAGTTTAGAAGGGTCAATTTTTGTTCAATGTGTGCAGGAAGGTTTTCTGACACAGTATGTAGACAGGCCAACAAGGGGCGATGCTATGTTGGATTTGGTACTGGGGAATGAACCAGGACAAATGTTAGATTTGGAGGTAGGTGAGCACTTTGGCGATAGTGACCACAATTTGGTTATGTTTACAATAGCAATGAGTAGGGATAGGTATATACCTCAGGGAAAGAGAAATAACTGGGGGAAAAGGCAATTATGATGCGATTAGACAAGATTTAGGATGCATAGGATGGGAAGGAAACTGCAGGGGATGGACACACTTGAAATGTGGAGCTCATTCAAGGAACAGATACAGCAGATCCTTGATATCAGACATAGGGGTAGTTATCGAGAGAAGGAGCCATAGTTTACTAAAGAGATTGAAGCTCTTGTCAAGAGGAAGAAGAAGGCTTATGTGAGGATGAGGCGTGGAGGCTCAGATAGGGGGCTTGAGTGTTATAAGTTCGCCAGAAAGGATCTAAAGAGAGGGCTAAGAAGAGCCAGGACAGAACATGAGAAGTTGTTGGCGGATAGGATCAAGGAAAACCCTCAGGCCTTCTATAGATATATCAGGAATAAAAGAATGACTATAGTAAGTTTTGGGCCAATCAAAGATAGTAGTGGGAAGGTGTGTGTGGAATATGAGGACATAGGGGAAGTGCTTAATGAATACTTTTTGTCAGTATTCACATTGGAAAAGGGCAATGTTAGTGAAAATACGGAGATCTCAGCTACAAGATTAGATGGGATTGAGGTTGACAAAGAGGAGGTTTTAGCAATTTTGGAAGGTCTGAAAATAGTAAGACCCCTGGGCCAGATGGCATTTATCCTCTGATTCTCTGTGAAGCCAGGGAGAAGATTGCAGAGCCTTTGGCTTCGATATTTATGCCATTATTGTTGACGGGGTAGTGCCAGAAGACTGGAGGATAACAAATGTTGTTCCTTGTTTAAGAAGGAGAATTGGGATAACCCTGGTAATTATAGGCCAGTGACCCTTACTTTGGTTATGAGTAACATGTTGGAAAAGGTTATAAGTGATAGAATTTATAATTATATGGAAAGGAATAATTCAATTTGGGATAGTCAACATGGTTTTGTGAAGGGTAGGTCGTGCCTCACTAACCTTATTGAGTTCTTCGAGAAGATGACAAAACAGGTGGATTAAGGTAAAGCGGTTGATGTGGTGTATATGGATTTCAGTAAGGCATTTGATAAGGTTCCACACGGTAGGCTATTGCACAAAATACAGAGTTTTGGGATTGAAGGTGATGTAGCAACTTGGATCAGAAATTTACTAGCTGAAAGAAGTCAGAGGGTGGTGCTTGATTGGAAATGCTAATCCTGGAGCTCAGTTACCAGTGTTCTGCCAAAAGGATCTGTTTTGGGGCCACTGCTGTTTGTCATTTTTATAAATATCTGGATGCGGACGTAGAAGGATGGATTAGTAAATTTGCGGATGACACTAAGGTAGGCAGAGCTGTGGATAACGCTGAAGAATGTTGTGGGTTACAAAGGGACATAGATAAGATGCAGAGCTGGGCTGAGAAGTGGCAAATGGAACTTAATGCCGAAAAGTGTAAGGTAGTTCACTTTGGAAGAAGTAACAGAAACACAGAGTACTGGTCTAATCATAAAATTCTTGTTAGTGTGGATGATCTCGGTGTCCAGGTTGATAGGGTTGTTAAGAAGGTATATGGTGTGTTGGCGTTTATTGGTGGGGGGTTGAGTTTCTGAGCCACAAGGTCATGCTGCAGCTGTACAAGACACTGGTAAGGCTGCACCTGGAGTATTGCGTGCAGCTCTGGTCACTGCATTATAGGAAGGATGTAGAAGATTTGGAAAGGGGTTCAAAGGAGATTTACTGGGATGTTGCCTAGTATGGAAGGGAATTCTTATACGGAAAAGCTGAGGGAACTGACGCTGTTTTTGTTGGAGAGAAGAAGGTTGAGAAGAAAGTTCATCGAGACATATAAGATAATCAGATGGTTAGATAGGATGGACAGTGAGAGCCTTTTTCCTTGGATGGTGAAGGCTAACATGAGGGACCATAACTTTAGATTGAGGGGTGATAGATTTAGGAAAGATATGAGGGGTCGTTTCTTCACTCAGACAGTAGTCGGGGCGTGAAATAGCCTGCTTGCAACAGTAGTAGATTCGCCAATGTTAAGGGCATTTAAATGGGCATTGGATATACAGATGAATAATAATGGAACGGTGTAGGTTAGATGAGCATCAGATTATTTTCACAGGTCGGTGCAACATCGAGGGCTAAAGGACCTGTACTGCACTGTAACATTCTATGTTCTATAATAATAATAAATCAGCCAATAGAGTCAGAGATAGTTTTAGCATGAATGAAAGGAATAGATTTATGTCAAAGAATAGCAATTACTCTAGATCTGCTAGAAAAGGAGGTAGAATACACTTGCCCAATGCAACCTCGTTTCAACATAGGACTGTCTATATTTTTCAAGTGGGTTTCTTGTAATTAAATTATTGTTAAGATGGCATAAATAATATAAAATCTTGTCGCATTTAATTGGATTGTTCAGGTCTTTGCAATTCAGACTGGCAAATTTAATGCCCCCACCTACCAAGAGCATGAAGTATTAAACTGTGTCATAAGCAATAATCACATGTAAAAACCCAAATGTGCAATAATAGACCAACAAATGTAAATCTTGTAAAAGTGAGGCATGTGCCACCATCCCCCCCATCCCATCAGCACAAAATAAACTCCACCCCCTCAGATAACAGTGTCTCTCCAAATGGAATACCTATCCACCTATCCCCCCAGCAGAAGCACCCTCTAAATAGGTGCATGCTCCCTTCCCCCATCGTAGAAAAAAATCCTCTTGTCTATTGTAGCTCAAGAAAACTATACGGTGACCTCGGGGAATGTAAAAGTTAACTGTACGAAAACTGTGAAGCAGAAATTAATAAAAATATAAGTAAAATAAAACTATGTACTACGTATAGTTAAACAAATGAACTCTATATTCTTTGGTACCAATAGTGCAACCTTTCAACAAAATATAGTCTTGAATAAGAAAACATGTACTTCTTGGTGAATAAAGTCATATATAAGAAGAATACCAACTCCAAGTCCGTAAACACAGCATACCATCCATCTTCATCTCCACAGTGGGGAAATATAGTCTTTGTCCGTGGTAGCATAAAGTTAATCGCTAATCTGCCTAGTTAGGCCCAACCATCAATCCAGCACTGGAACCATCATCTTTTTAAGGTTTTTATTCACAAAGTCCATAGCCTCACCCAGGTTCTCAAACATATGAGTTAAGCCCTTGGCAAGATAATATTTAGTATTGCCAGATAACGAAGGCCAAATTTAACATTTAGCTATGAGTGTAGCTCCTGCTTTACCTTATCAAAAGCCACACGCTGTTTAGCCACTGTCGGGGTGAAATCCAAAAAAATGAATACTCTCTTTCCATTATATACAAGGGGAGAACCATCTCCAGCATGGCGTAGAATGTGATTTCTCATTTGAAACTGACTCACCCTGAAGACCATCGGGCGAGGTAACTTACCATCTTTAGGTTTAGCACACAGCATGCGATGGGCTCTAACCAACAGGTTTATCCTCAAGACTGAGCAGGTCCTGTAAACGTTGGGCCATAAATTCTGTGGGGCGAGGACCCTCCAAGGGTAAACCCACAAGGTGAATATTATTCCTCTTGGAGTGGGCCTCCAAATCTTCACATTTCTTAGTCAGAGATTCAACCATCACAGATAACACACTAACATTAGTTTGGAGGCTAGCTATCTGGTTGTCATGCTCACTAGCCAAAAGGTCCAGGTAGTCTCGCATTGTGAAGAAACGTTTTTGTCCAACGGCTTCAGTGCAGTGTTACCTCCTTTTTATCCGTCTCTGAAATTATAGATTCAAAGTTGGTGATGATTTTGACCCGAATATTGTCCATGATGTCCTTAATAATACATAGTGTGACTTTATTACTATTCAGCTTCTCCGGAGACTCGGGCTCAGGTGAATGGCGCAGCCTACCACAACTGGACTTGACTGACTCAAATTTTGTTCAAGAAGTCGCCATTTAAAAGGACACAGGTGAAAATAGGTTGTGTTTATTTTAAAACAATAGTCAAATGGAGTATAGAGGGCGTGTAGCGATCAAATTTAAGAAACCAAAATATATCAATTCCTAAGGAGCGACCCCAAACTACATCCTACATCATCCGTCCTAACTGTTGTGTGACTATACCCTTCAGTTTCAGCTCCCCAAGGCAGATGTTAAGCATGTATGTTTAAGGAATCGGAGTGACTGCGGGTCTAGGCTAATGGTGAGCAGCCTTGGCCTCGGGTTCCCCTTCAGCCTTGCCCAACACAGACCGGTACCTGAAAGGCTGAAAAGTTGGGCTGCTCCAGGCACGCGGTACAGCACAGCACCGAGTACAGCCTCTCCTCCAGCTTGTGCTTTGCACCAGCCCTTGCCCCCCACCACTGCTGCTGCAGCTCCTGTGCCCGCCGAGCCCGAACCCGGACTGGAGCCAGCCACTGACTCACCAACTTGGCCTCCAACTGGGCCCCCCGCTTCTTGGAGCTTCAACCTTCTTTCAGCTCCAGGTGGTTCTTGAGCTCCTGAGCTGCCGGGTCACGTTACATCACTTCCTCTTATGTTATGCTTTTAGAGTGAACCAGCATTTTTAACTTTACCTCTATTACCCATTAAAAATTTTGTTGGTGACCTAAAGCCTGTACCAAACATGACATTGTTCACTATAAACTGTCTTTCTTTTTTTCAACCATTTCTGTTTTTGTATCTGTCTTTTCTTATTGTTTAATCACCGTGGATATGCTAAATCTGGTGTCAAATGTAAGAAATATAATGGATAGACATTCCGATCATGGTCACATATCTTCATGGTTAATTCTTCATCAAATTACAGGCTAAAAGAACGCTTACAACCTGACACAGTGGTATCTTTTGATATTTAAACTTGTACCACATTACAAGTTTACCACATCACAATTCTATTCTACAAGTGATTTGTATTCTTTATCCACAACTCTGATCTCCTTTTACTGTAGCTCTATTTTTTGTCATTTTCATATAATCCTTTTATATGAAAATAAAGGGGTCTAACCAGTAGAGGTCTATAGCACTTCTTGGAAATGTAATTGTTCCTACTTCTAATTTCCTCAACTGAATGAAATAAATGCCCAAATCCTGGGAATTGCAAGTTATGAAAATCATGCTCCATTTCGAAAAACATTTTTACTTTTTACATCAAAGAGTCACTCAGCAGTAATTGTAAGTCACTCTGGATGAGATCAGTGCTTATGAAATGACACAGTCCTATAATTCTACACAGTAGAATCACTCTCTTTAATGATGGTAACAAATTATCATCTCCAAATCTAAAAGCAGGTCGAGCTTTCATATTCTTTGACTTTAGTTTTGTTTGCTTTGTCCAGGGTTTCCAAACAACAATTCAACAAACTGACACCACAAACTGTTGAGGTACAATTGAATGAATCCGCAACTAAAATACTCATGGGCTGACTTGTGTCTGCAGCCACTAACACAACTTCTTTCTATTTTTTTGAGGTATTTTATGTGTTGGAGGTGATTTCCTCGAATTCCAGGAGCAGCAATTACTGTTTTATATGCTGTTGCATTGTTTTGGAACTTTGAAAAAAAAAAGTCAAAACAACAGCAGTTTAAAAGGGAGAAGAGCAGACAAAGGAAGCACATGGTAAGGACAGTGCAGGAGAGAGAAAGAGAGAACCTGCACAGTTACTGCATTTGATGTTTGAATTCGTGTATCGCTGGACATCGGAGTGCATCTGGGAAAATTAACAAACAGTGAAATTCACAACTAATCTCGGAGGAACTGTTGGGCGAAGTTCACAGCACAGAATCAGATAAGTTAATTGTTGTTTTAAGTCTGTCCAAGAGAAAGGCTGCAGTAGTGTATAGTGGATTCTTTCTAGATTATATATTTTTTGGAGATAAGTCTCTTGATTAAACTTAAAATATAAGCCATAGCTATTAATTTAACCTGGGGCACTGTTTGTAGAGGAATAAGACGGTGTTATTTTCTGGGTCTGTAGATTGTGAAGGAGCAAAAATGGCCTTTGGAGTGCTGAGTACTTCTTGTCAGATGTGGGAGTTTAAAGAGAGTTTAAGGGTTACTGCGGATTATATCTTCCATAAATGCTGTTGGATGCGAATCTTGTCAGATCGAGTGAATCGGTTGGAGAGACAGATAGAAGTGATGAGGAATTTGCAACAGCAACAGTATGTGATGGATGGCAGTTATAGGAAAGGGGGAAAGTCTCAGATATAGTCACATAGATGGGTTAACTCCAGGAAGGGTAAGAAAGGTAGGCAGCTGGTGCAGGAGTCTTTTGTGGATATACCCATTTCAAACAGGTATGCTGTTTTGGAAAATGTAGGGGGTGATGGATTCTCAGGGGAACCAAGCATGAACAACCGAGTTTCTGGTATTGAGACTGGCTCTAATGCAATGAGCGGTACGTCAGCTTCCGAGAGATTATTTGTGTTAGGGGATTCTGTAGTCCGAGGTACAGACAGACGTTTCTGTGGCCAGCAGAGAAAAAGCAGAATGGTGTGTTCTTTCCCTGGTGCCAGGATCAAGGATGTCTCCGAGAGGGTGCAGAATGTTCTCACAAGGGAGAGGGCCCAGCAGGAGGTCATTGTCCACATTGGAACCAACAACATTGGAAGGGAAAAGGTTGAGATTCTGAAGGGAGATTACAGCGAGTTAGGCAGAAATTTAAAAAGGAGGTTCTCAAGGGTAGTAATATCTGGATTACTCCCAGTGCTATGAGCTAATGAGGACAGGAATAGGAGGATAGAGCAGATGAATGCACGGCTGAGGAGCTGGTGTGTGGTAGAAGGATTCACATTTTTGGATCATTGGAATCTCTTTTGGGGTAGAAGTGACCTGTACAAGAAGGACAGATTGCACCTAAATTGGAAGGGGACTAATATACTGGCAGGGGAATTTGCTAGAACGCTTGGGAGGATTTAAACTAGTAAGGTGGGGG
>NC_057729.1:19214278-19229310 GCF_004010195.1 Chiloscyllium plagiosum | reverse complement strand
GCTGTTTTCCCTGGAACCTCGGAGGCTGAGGGGTGACCTTATAGAGGTTTACAAAATTATGAGGAGCATGGATCAGGTAAATAGGCAAAGTCTCTTCCTTGGAGTGGGGGAGTCCAGAACTAGAGGGCATAGGTTTAGGGTGAGAGGGGAAAGATATAAAAGAGACCTAAGGGGCAACTTTTTTATGTGGTACATTTCTGGAATAAGTTGCCAGAGGAAGTGGTGGAGGCTGGTACAATTGCAACATTTAAGAGGCATTTGGATGGGTATATGAATAAGAAGGGTTTGGAGGGATATGGGCCGGGTGCTGGCAGGTGGGACGAGATTGGGTTGGGATATCTGGTCGGCATGGACGGGTTGGACCGAAGGGTCTGTTTCCATGCTGTACATCTCTATGACTCTATGACTCATCCTTGTTATTTTCTCCCTTCATCTGATTCATGAATTGTTTCAAATACATGACTCCTGATTCTTGCACTGTTCTGATATAATGATATTTAGATTCACTTTGGAAACACCTATTAAGTATGCCCCATGGATTTCAGGGATTCATTCATTGCTAACTTTCACCTCAATCCTACATTTTCGTAAATGTATCAAATATTGACCACGAGCCATAAACTTCCAATAAATTTTCCTTTTTGTAATCTGTCTATAAATCATATCAGAATCTTTTGTTGATGTCCTCGTCTTTGCATCCAGTTCCAAAAATGTTTTATCTCTCAATTTACTCCTTCTTGGCAAGGATAAAGACAAACCTATACCTTAGTTGGATGTTGTGAAGTTGGTGTGTGTAAAATTGTGAAATGGGCAAAGCATTGTGTGATCCCTTTAAAAGATGATGGGTGTTTTTGGTGCTTAGAGTTAAGATTGATATCTGTCAGCTGCTTTAAAATTTTCAGAAACAGGGAGAGCCCAAATTGAAACATTTTGTATTGAAAAGCCAAGCAGCAGTTTTATCAAAACAGACAACAGGTTTAAATTGAGCCAATCAATTCAAATCAGGCCCTTTGCTGCCAAAAACCTATTAAATTTAAATCAGATGGTTTTGACAACCTAGGAACAA
The DNA here is from genome assembly GCF_004010195.1 of Chiloscyllium plagiosum. NCBI lineage: Eukaryota > Metazoa > Chordata > Chondrichthyes > Orectolobiformes > Hemiscylliidae > Chiloscyllium > Chiloscyllium plagiosum. The sequence continues at coordinate 19,228,244 of NC_057729.1, read as the reverse complement.
TCTGGTCATAAAAATATTGATAGAGCATTAAAAATATAAAAGATGAGGTCATTTGGAAAATCGGGAGAGTGCGAACTGCCATCTGCTAAGCGATAAAAGTTCTAAGCTCTTACAGAAAACACCATCTACTAATTATGGCATCACAGCACACCACTTAAAGTTCTGACAGATGAATCTACAGAGAAAAGGTCTCCCTGATAGAAGCAGCAGTGGAGAGGACACAGAAAGTTCTTGAAGATGCAACCTGGTTGCAGTTTCGAGAAACTAATTTCTATTGTCTTGTAAAGTGGGAATTGCATATGTTGGAACAGTATAACATTATAATTTTGCATTGCTTGGGAATAGTTAGTAGTTAGAGGGGAATTGTTCTATCTGTTAATAGTTAGTTCATTTGGATAAATAAATTGTTACTTGCGGATTGTAAAATGAGTGTCAGGGATTTCTTTCCTTTAACCAATAGAAGTTGCTGAAAGTAGATTACACCACATTTCACATTCTTTTTACAGATTATAGGGAAAGGTGCTCCTGTTTGGGGTGTTTAGGTTTTAGTTCTTGGCGGGGAGGGGCAGCCTCTGCTTTGTGACATAGAGAACAGACCCAAGTTCACACCTCCACCTTGCTCTTCCACTGTTTGTATGGCTCCATTCTGAAAACACTGGTGGGCAATCATAATCAATGATCCTGAAATGGCATTAGGCCATTTCACTTTAAAAAGCCACTTAGAGATTTGCTTCTGTCAGAAACAGGGACAATGTTCTGGTTTCTTTATCTTCCCATTTGAAGAGTTCAAGGTTAATCTGCTATAATATAAAGCAGGAAAATATGCAAATGTTGAATCAGCAGTGCAACAGTATTAAAAGTAGGAGAGAGAAGAAGAGAAAGGGGAGATTAAATTGGATTGGGAAAGCACTTTTCTTTAAAATAAAAAATCAGTCTGTTCAGACATGTCATTTTTTAAATCAATCTATTCAGAGATGTAATTACACAGGTCTGCAGCAGATGGGACTTGAAACCAGGTCTCCTGGTTAAGATACAGACAGTACCACTGCACCAAACAAACTCTTTCAAGCTTACTATTGATATTTTCAACCAACTTGTTTTGACATGTTATGACACACTTCTGAAGCTGGTGGAACGTGAGCCCAGTTCCTCTGCACCAGAGGTAGGGGCACTACCACAATGCCACAAGAACCTTTTCAAATTGAATATTGATATTTCTAATCAACTTGTTCAGAGATGTTAATACACCCTTCTGGAGCAGTTGGGATTTGAAACTTGACCTCCTGGCTTCGAGGGATGGGCACCTTCACTCTGCCAAATTAGGCCCTTCCCCCACCCCATGTCCAAAGAGCATCACCTGGTGTCAATCACCACTTAGAGCTGTTCTGATTGGCTCTTAAAGGGAGCTGCATTTCTAACACTGACATCGGATGGTGATGGTCTGCAGAAGTGATCCCAACCTAGTGCTCAGCTGAAAAGTAAATAAACATCAGAGGCATTGCGAGTAAAGGTAAAATCCCTGGTCATCAAGAGAAAATTTTATATTAAAAACAATGCAGATTTACAGGTAATGAAAGCAAAGAGTAAAAGAACGATGTACACCTTATGCCAAACGTCACTGGTGTGCTGAGTGAACATAATTAGAAAATGAAGGGCTGTATAAAAAATTTAAAATGAGGTTGCAGACCTGTGAACATTACAAAGATGGAGCTAATGCGATAAAAAGGCCCATAGAAGATTCGGTGACAAGATCTAATGGAAGCAGAAAGATCTAATGAGACCAGTGAGGCTGTAGAAAAAACAAGCAATCCATTACTTAAACCATTGTAAATGGAGGTGACATCTATGTAATTGCAGTGGAAATCGTCAAATAAAATAATGTATTCAACAGTGATTTTTATTTAATGTTACACACAATGGGAATCATACAATAAAAAGTGTTTTGGGGAATGAGATGCGCTTTATAAAGTTTTAAATAGCAGGAGACATTTACTGAGACAAAGATTGGAACTGGAATCATTTGTTGGAGCTGCATGCAATGGGATTCAATCAATCAAGTCATTGAAGAAATAAAACTGGTGAAAGTAATAATAAAATTATTAATCTTTTGATTTTCAATACGGTCACTTGTAATTGGTACAGCCACACCCTGCTCAACCTCTCCACATAAGACATCTCCCCTCCTTACCTGGGATCAAGCTAGTGAGCCTGTTGTTAGTATATCTTGTTTTAGTCAAGAGGACCAAAACTGTCCACAGTATTCCAGCTGGGGTCTAACTAATGTCTAGCTTAGATTTAGTAAGTTTTGTTGAGTGATGGGAAACAGAATGTGAAAGAAAATACCACGGTGGCTCAGGGGATGGCACGGTGGCTCAGTGGTTAGCACTGCTGTCTCACAGCACCAGGTCCCAGGTCTGATTCCAGCCTTGGGCGACTGTCTATGTGGAGTTTGCACATTCTCCCTGTGTCTGCGTGGGTTTTCTCTGGTTCCCTACCGCAGTGCAAGGCTGTGCAGGTTCAGGTGAATTGGCCATGCTAAATTGCCCATAGTGTTAGGTGCATTAGTCAGAGGGGGATGGGTTATTGGTCGGTGTGGACCGGTTGGGCCAAAGGGCCTGTTTCCACACTGTAGGGAATCTAAACTTTTGCATTCTGTTTCCCATCACTCAACCAATTCTGTAATCACGTTGCTATATAGTTTAAAAACAAGATCTTAGATCTTAGAATCCCCACACTGTCGGGATTCTAAGATCTTGTTTTTATAGTCTGTAGCAACATGGTTACAGAGTTGATTGAGTGATGGGAAACAGAATGCAAAATTTAATAGGTTTTCCACGTGGAGGAAGATTTGTAGGGGAATTCCACAGAGATCGGTACTGGGTCCCTTGTTTGTCCTGCTATACATACATTGCCTAGATCCTGATACAGGGAAAAATTTCAAGGTTGACAGAAGGCATAAAACTTGGAAGAATTGCAGACTGTGAAGAGGACAGTGTTTCAAAAAGAAACTGACAAGTTGATGGAGTAGGCAGTCAGGTGGTGGATGAGGTTCAATGTGAGAAAGTATGATGTGATGCATTTTGGAACACAGAGAAGCAGCTTAAAATAAAGACTACTATTCTGAAGAGTGTGTGATGTTATCACCAAATAATCTAACCTGAAGGAACATCTGAGATTTAATGGAATGAGTGAACAAATGATGAATATATTTATTAATGTACGTACTGTTCTATAAATATGGGGATTTTGTAATCACTTTGGTGTGAATTTCATCAAGAGTAGTTCAATAAAATAAAATCTGGACTTGGATTCCTTTTGAAATCAGTTATCTTCTTGCCTATACCAGGCAGAAGGACAGAGACCTAGGTATATATATATGCATATATCATTAAGGTGACAGGACAGATAGGGAGAACTGTTAATAAAACATACAATGTTTTTGGCTTCATTCATTTAGGCACAGAGTACAAAACAGGGTGGTTATGCTGAAACTAAAGAAATAAGCCTCAACTGTGTATAGTGTACTGGGCATTACACGATGGGAAGAATGTGAATGTATTGGAGAGAGTTCAGAAGAATCTATGAGAATAGATCAAGGATGAGAAACTTCAATCATGAGGATAAAGTGGTGAAGATGGGACTGTTTGTCTTGGTGAAGAGAAAGCTGAGGCAAGACTTGGTTAAAAAGTTTAAAATTATGGGGTGTCAGAAGAGAGTAGATAGGGAGAAACTGCTTCATTTGTAAGAGGATCATGAACTGGAAGGTAAAGTTTTAAAGTGTTTTGCAAAAGAAACAAATGTGAGGCAAGAAAATACCTTTTCACACACTGAGTGGACAGGTTTGGAATGCACTGCCTGGGAGTGTAGGGAGGCAGATTCAATTGAAGTACAGTCAGCTCTGATATAATATGTATTTTTTCAATGCGAATTGGCTTTAACCTGATTTTAGAATTTGAACTGCTGTTTGTGGAACGTGAACTTTCCCTACCTGTATTGGCTATAACATGATTCTAGCACCATTAATTTAAATGGCATAGCTATTGCGCATTTTCTTATAATACGAGACCGCACAAGAACTGAACTATTGTGTTATATCAGAAATGACTGTTTTCAAGAGTGTGTTATATGACTATTTAAGTAGGTGTAATGTGCATGGTTATGGGAAGAAGGCAGACGTTTTGTACAGCATTAAAATGCTGAGAAAGCAAGCACACTGGACTAAATCATGTCCTTCTGTGCTGTACTGGAACAATTCTGTGATCCAATAGTTTTCAATCTAGAAAACTTTTGAATCTTCCAAAGAGGATACTTTCTAGGAGAACAGTGAAATCTCCAGACTACCAGATGCCGTGACATCAGAAAATATACATATAATGAAAATGTATAAATAACTTTATAAACAAATGTTTAAATATTCATAACAGGCCAAAAAAAGCTTGTCATGAGATATTTGATAATGGCGTAAGGTGTGAAATGATTGATGCTGATGAGTGCCTTAAGAACCACTTTTATGATAATTTCATATTGGTCTGGGCAGAGAACAGTTTAGAATTTTGAAGGGGTAATACTTAATGGTCTGCATCTTTCTCAGTCAGTGAAACAGTGTCTATCAGACTAATGTAACTTGTACAATGCTGCTAACATGTTTTAAGCTATATCTTATTTAAGACACTAACCTCTTTTCATTTGACTATCAACAGGTTTTCCTCTACCACACTAGACCAAGGAGCCTCTCCAGATCCCTACGAGGAAAGAGGATATGGCAACAAATCTACATATAGTGATCAATAGCATAGAGAGATCACACAACATGATGAGCAGTGGTGTGAAATGCTAAAGCAATGTGGATTCTTGGTGGAAAGGGATAACCTTTGCTGATATATTGAACCTCCAACAGGTCACCCAAACAAAGGCGTAAAAGCAGTATAACATTTGTACCCATGTTGAAAGACAACTGAGCTAGCCATCAGGCTTCTCAAGATAATATTCTAATGCCAATATTGGTCAACTGGTGCACTCCAATACTGTTCTGTGCAGGCCTTGATCATTATGGCAGTCTGCTGCACTCTTCAAAGCACAGCCTCCAATGAGACGTGGACCTTGAGGACATTGATGGCCTGGAAGGGCACAACTTGTTTATACATGAATTAGAATAGGAGGTGAAAGAGTAGGATGAAATGGCGATGGAGCAAGATGCTAATGAATGGATATTCCCTTGCTGCATGAACAGAGACCTTCACCTGCCATCATTTGGGATGAGGATCTCCTTCCGTCCTGTAATAGATCCAAGTCAGCATCAATAGAGTGTGAATCAGCCTGCCCTGTTTCTTAGTCTACCAGTTTTTCTGTGGCATCTCAATTCCCTCTTTTGGCACAAGTTGTAGATCTGTCCTTCAGACCAATCTGCGATGGGTTCCATATGACTGTTGCTGATCTAAATCAGTCCAAAATTTCATCTGATGAACCTCCTTTCCCAGTTGTACTGGCTTTGAATTTTTTAAATTGGCTATTGAGATATGGGCATCATTGGCTAGGCCAACATTTATTGCCAGTCTCTAATTGCCAAGTGAAATGTTAAGAACCAATGAGGTTGCTGTGAGTCTGGAATCACATGTCTAGCCAGAACATGGAAAGTTACAGATTTCCTTCCCCAAAGTATATTACGTGCAGTGAACTAGATGGATTTATACAACAATTGACAAAATAGTTGCTATTTGACTAGATTTTTATTCCATTTGTACTGAATCCCAGTTTTACCATTTTCCATGTTCCCAGAATATCAGTCTATCATTTTGGCTGAATAATTCAATGGTGTTACCACATTTCCATCACCTCCCTGAGGACAGGAAATCCATCTCCATATTAATTAAGGGGTCACGCTAACAAAAACATGAAACTTTAATCAGTTTTCCACCAGAGGTAGAGATCAGACCCAAAAACGAATGTCACTCTATTTCACTTACCTTGTGCTGAAAATTCAGCTCATGCTAATTGTTCCTCACATTTGCTGTTGAATAGCTTCCTGTGCTCACTGCTTGGATTCAGCAATGAATAGTGTTTACTTCCTGTATTATTAAAACAGTTTATATCCTTCAGGTACAAATTATCTGTAGCAGAAAATTGAAAAATTACAGCATTTGTGGCTGTGGTGGTAGAGGATAACTTTCTTCAGCTTAGTTGGCTCCTCAGGACTGACAATGACTTGATTCCATACCAGTTAGAATGTTTTGAGATGGCTAATAAGTCCAATTCACAATCTACTAACCTTTCCACATATGTGGCAGGATTGGGAAGTTGGACTGTTAGGAGGTTTATGGTATCGCCTCTGGAAATGCCTGACAAAGTCTCTCAATGTCCTTATGATCTCCTCCAATGAACTTCCCCCATGTTGGTTGATCACAAACCACGTTTCTCCATGAGTTAGTGAGATATGTTTGTCCTCTTCACAAATTTTTTGAGGGTATCCCTAATGTGTTTTGTGCGGCTTTCCTGGGAATTTCCTGACATGACTGAATTCTGAACAGAGTAAATACTTTGGTAGTCTGGTGTCAGGCAGAAGCAGAGGTGATTTTGAGTGATTGGTGCCTCACTGCTGGGGAACTAGTCTTAGGAGAGGATACTGTTATTGAAGCATCTTTATTGATACCAGATTTGGAGAAGGATAATACAACGAAAAGTAAAGGCACTAGAATGGCACGACACAGAAAACTGAACAATTCTCTGCTGTAATGTTCCATTAATGTACAAAAGTAAAGAGGCCTGTCAATCCAAATGAATAATTTATGTTCCGTTAATCATAAAACACATTCTGGAAATCATAGTAATTGGTGAGGCAAGAGGTTTCAGTTTATGATCTTGTTGAGACCCTTTCAGGTGAGTGGCTCCTTTGACGAATGTCTTGAACTCAAGGCTCAGGCTTTACATGAGCTTATCACAGGCCTACAGTTAAAGCAACTTCAATCTAAAAAATTTACCTGACAGTCCAGTGTTTGAGAATCGGGTCTTTCACTGTTGTGGCAAGGATTCAGTTCTTAAACTTTCTGATACCTGGAATGTGTGAGTATACATGTCAAGAAATAATTGATAGCTTTTGGTCTTTTTCCTATTGAGAAAATAATGCAAGGAGTGACCTTACAGAGATCTTTAAATATTTAAGTTTTTAAAAAAAATTTCTTTTGGGGAAAAAAGGAAAGCTCGAAGCCATCAACATAAGGTAGTACCAAAACAAAAATTCATAGGATTTCAGAAGCGACTTCCTTGTCCAAAATGTGAAACTTGCCACCACAGAGAATTGTTGTAGTGAAGAATATAAATGCATTAATGGGGAAGCATAGAAGAAGAGGAAATAATTATTGCATTGATTGATTTGGGTGAGGAAAGTGGCGGGAGATTCGAGTGGAATTGACCACCTGGCCTGTGTCTGTGTTGCATTGTATTCACCATTTCAGAGGTAAGTTTGAGTCATGCTTGTAATATTTATAATTATGAGATTATTATGTTCCAAATATTATTTACATTTAATAATCTTCCGTTGAGTGAAGAAAACAATGTTGTAGTGAAATAGATTTTCAATAAATATGAATAATGCTTTCAGTAATTTTCCCTTCATTTTTAATTGGTAGCTTTTACTTGCTGCCGGCTATTGATCATATGGTTATATACATGATTAGTAGTTTCTGTTAGAAGTTATTGGATCTATTCTCCCCATTTTTAATTGATGCATTATATGCTAATCTCCTAAATCCTGACTCATATCCCACCTCTACATCTTTGTCCTATAACTGGTGATAATGTCTTCAACTGCCTAGATCTCATGTTTTGAAAATTTATCTTTTATCTTGTCAAACTTGAACAGAATTAAGTAGAATCAACTCATTAGATCCAATCAGTAAATATTGGTGTATATAGATGCAATTACCCCTCTCTGAGGTGGCAAGAATAATGGTGAGAGGGTCGATTGAATCTGACAAGAGTCGAATAATTGGATTCTCACCACAAAGAAAAACTGGTATGCTTGAACCCTCTCTCCTTAGCAACATAATTCCCACCACCCTACCTTCATATATTAACATCTCATTTGATACAGGAAACCTGGTGCTTCAAAATCCTAACTGAACAGATCCTTGTTAAGCTAGGTCCTCTGGTTCAATCATAGACGCATTAACCTTCTTCCTTCTATTCACTTGAGATGAATGCAGCAGGTGCCTCCATGATCTTTAACACAATGTTTCCCTGAACCCTACATCCTCACAATTGGATAATGACCATGTACCAGCCTCAGAACATCAGGTTCTTGTAGTCTGACAGGCTAAGACAGAATGTGTTGCCTCACAAGTCTCTTTTCCATCAGGCTTGGGCAGCAGGTTCTGCTTCTGAGATGCTGCTTATGCACAGACAGAAAGACAGCCAACAGCTTCTGGTACAGAGGCAGAGCTATATCATAGAGGGGAAAGCAGGCAGATTCTGCCTCAGAGAAAGAAACCGAGCACAGGAGGAATGTCAGTCAGCTTGTAGCTGTAGGATACAGTGAAGAGACCAAGTAACAATTGTGCTATAAGACACAGAGCTGTCTCAATGTCAAAGGTATCACCTTATATGCAATCATACTGCAAATAACAATGTCAGTCAATGTTAGAATGTTAGAAAATGAATGGGGAGTTATTTTATTGTGGTGTCAGTGGAGTCCAGTCAATCACAATCAATCCAGGGGCTGGGGCATGGAGATTGCAACACAATAAGGAACATAAAGCATTGGAGGTAAACTTTAGATCACTGCTGGACCCTGCAAGTCACTCATTAGAGCGCAAAATGGGTGGAGTAGGTAATGGCTTTCTTCAAATGCGGCAGAGGATAATGCTTGAATGTGAAGCCCACTATGGAGATCAAATGTCATCATAAATGAGCCCAAATGTCATCATAACTGTTCTGGTTATTTAATACTTTTCTTTCTCCTTCAAGTCACAAATAATTTGGAAACCAACATTTGTCAGACCATGCAATTTCGAAACACACTCATGAAATAATCATTTGTACCCACTATTTGCTACCTTGTGATTTCTGAGGTTAACAAGACTCAATCATAGAAGCCCTACAGTATTGAAAGAAGCTATTCAGTCCATCAAGTCTGCATTGACCATCTGAAGCACATCCCACCCAGACCTAGTCCCCAACCTTATCCGTGTAACTCTCCATTTACCATGGCTAATCCATCTAAACTGCACATCCCTTGACATTACTGGACAATTTTGCATGGCTAATTCAGCTGATCTGCACATCTTAGGACAGTGGAAGGAAACTGGAGCACCTTGCAGGAACTCACGAAGACATAGGGAGAATGTACAAACAGATGGTACCCGAGGCTGGAATCGAATCCAGGTCCCTGAAACTGTGAGGTAGCAGTCTAACCACTGAGCCACTATGCCGCCCAGATGGAATAAGAAGTTCCTTATTCTATTTGGTTAAGGATTGGAAGCCAAGTCATTAGAGCTTCCAATATCTGGAAATCTGTTAAGACATGCTTACAGAGCTGGCCGTGAATGTTGGGAGTGTGTCTTGGAGAATAAGGGTTGCAAGTTGGAGACAGGCCTCTTGCAGCTGCTTCATTTCACAGGAATACGGACACTTTGTTGGTTTGCCTTCCGTGAGAGAAGGATAAATTACTCAATGAAATCTCCAGAGCAGTAGTACAACACGGCCCATACTCCAAAGAAGGCTATGTTGGAATATAGCATAGGCCTCCTTAATCTGGTGGCATGCAGCACCACCCAGAGAGAGAGTGCTGCTTCACAGTGATGTGCTGAGCCCTCCACAATCTGAGTCAGCAAAGCTAAAGTGTCTGGAAGAATGTGATCTCACCAAGGGTTCATGATAAAACAGCTGGAATATTGCAAGCACTTGCACTTAGATGTTTGCTCTAAAATGGTCTTTGTGCCAAAGACATACAAGTCAGATCAGAAATTGTACCTGACCTAAGTATCGGACAAAGGTCGGTGATTTGTGCATCTGTTTTCTCCAGAGAGTTGCACAATAAGAGAAACTGAACATGTGGGTTGTCTATTGGCCATCTAAGAGCCTTAAATGTTAGTGTTCCTTTATAAAGCCCAATGCAGCACAAACCTTTGCCTTTGGAAATAAGACACAAAGCTGAACAAGAGGCAATCGGTCAAAATTTGCAAATTAATGGCACTTAGCATTACACATTCATAAATGATATAGCAACTTTTGACAAAGGGCTGTATACAGTTAACTGTGAATAATGTTACTATCTGAATTGCACAGTGCCACTGTGTGCTTTATGATAACAAATTTATGCTGTCTACCCCATCTGACATACATTCAGTATCACAAAATGGGTATGCTTTTACGGTGGATACAAACAATCTCTGCCAGTTAGTCACAAACAGAGCAACTGTGCAATAGGAATGGAAGTATGGAACCTAGACTATTGATTGATGAAGGCATGGGGGTGGGAAGCAGGTAGGTGTGGGCGGGGGTGAAGGTGACAGCATTATTGGAGGGGATGTGCTGCAAGGGTTACTAAAGGACCCTAACATTTTCTCCCAAGGGGTTAGCCAGGGAAAGGCATTGGAGGAGGTGGGCTGGGCAAAATATGCAAGAGGTGGGGTTGGGATGCATAGTCTATTGGGCTGGTGGGAAAGATAATGGATGGGCCACCAGTCCTTCAGGCAACTGATGCCCTTCAAGTGGTCAATTAATATTCAATAAATGGCCTCTTTGGACAGCAGCTGGTAAACTCCTGCAGCCTAGCTGCTGGCTTGATGTGAATGTTATTGCAGCTGTTTTGTGTGTGTGTGCATGCGTGTGCGCGCGTGTGCATGTGGGGTGGAGGGGGGGATGGGGTCCCTCTTGCTCGGGCACTGAGTGGCCCATGTGAAGATACGTACCTTCGAAATAGTCTTCCAGCAATGCTGTCCTGGAGAATGACTTCACTTGCATCTTCCTCACAGTGCTGTTAGGTCAGCAGCTCTTTAAGGCAAGGTAACCTCTCTTGGGAGCGATCTGGAAGCCATGACCTCAATGAACTTCCTGAGTGGGGTTACCATCTCTACGTAAATGTCTGCCCTATGTTTCTTGCATTTGGAAACTGTGTTAAACTGTTAGTTCAAAAATGTGTTTGTATACTGCATGCTTCTGTCTGGCACCACGCATGTGCAAGCCTTATAACAATATAAACAGGAAGAAAAACAACTAATCTCCATTTTCAGGAGAACAAATGACTCACTAACAAATCAAAAACAGACGTCATGTCTAAATAACACAGTACTGTACCAGATTGATTGCTTATCCTGTTGAGATTTCAGCAACATATAATGGCTCAGACTATCCAGAAAATTGTAAAACTATGTCACTGGCCTCATCAGAAATGAAAAGGCATGGTTCAGGATAATGTAGACATTTCAGAATACTAGTAGACTGACAGCAGCAAGTTACATTCATATAACAGCCTGAATTTGACCAAATGTCAGCTGGGTGTCAATATCTAAGGGGTTTCACAGGAGGTTTCTTTCCATGAGCTGCAGTGGGTATTCTCATATAATTCTCTGCCATTCACTTTATTACAAATGCACCATGTATCCACGATGCCACTTACCCGCTATTGTGCACTCACCACAGCTGCTGGGACCCACTGGGATCCATGTTGCCAGTGCCATATTTAAGTGCCAGCTCTGCACCAGCCAGGTATAGCCTTTCACAGTTGGAGGGAAACTAATAAGAAAAGCTTCAGAGAGCACACAGGCAGTACAGGTGGCACTTCATTGCAAATAGAAATTCACATTCACAAGTATAATGCCACTTTACATCCTCAGCTGTCAGGTTGATTGTCATTGTAAATGTAGCTACAAGAATGAAGCTCGGAAGCTACCCATCTTTAGCACCATTCTATGCTCAAACTCTGTCTCAGGAAATGTTACACTTTCTCTCATGCCCAGCAATGCATAACATCTTGTCATTGTTGAATGTGGGAATATCACATGTTTTAAAGCCTTTCAACAGTTGGCAGTGTTAACTTTTTTTAAGCAACAGGAAAAGTAAGAATCAAGAAGCAAAATCTGCATTTGCTTCTGGGACTGAACAGGATTCTTTTTTTACCAACAGCAAATTTACAATCGATGAATGATGACTTGGCCAACCTTAGATCTATGATTAAGTCCTGTATAGCCTGTGCCCATCACAGCACTATTCTGTCATGGTGAAGATGATGTTCCTCCCACTCAATGTCCTTATCTTCTTCCTTGTTTCTTCATGACATCCTCTCTTTGCCTGCTCCAGTTGTGCAAGGCACAGCACTCAAGGATTCCATGAAGCACTCTTTGCCTGGAGTGGAAAGCAATGTTCCTCCCACACGCCTCACCAAATTGTTCCAAGCAGCTGAACCTTCAGGAGATCCATCGTCTGCTCCACAACAGACCTGGTAAATTGAATCTACACTCTGCATCAGTAAGGGGGTTGCAGAATGGAGTCATCAGCCGCGGTTGTAGGGTTGCACGGTTGCACATTTCCTTGTGTCTTGGATTTTGAAATGATGCAGTAACTAGGAAGTTCTCAATGATACAGTACCCTTCTGTTGTGACTTCTCCATGTGGAAACTGTTCAGCAACAGCAGGAGATGGCCACTGGATCTGGGCTTGCTGGTACATTTATTTCTCCTCAAATTCGACTTGTCTTTGATGTGCAACAGCAATGGTAACCTTACAGCGGCTGGACGAATTGCAGGCTGTTCCTGTGTGAGGAATGTCAGAAAAGAAAGAGTAATGTGAGCAGTCAGCAGTTGCACCACATATAAATAATAATTTAGCGCAGTCCTGGATACAGTGGGACATGGAGAGCTCCAACAAGTAATGACATGAGATGCCTGCATGTGGAACTTTGACATAGTTGACCTTATTCTGATAATTTGTTCACCAGCCATGCTGCACAAGCACTGCAGGAGATTGTGGGTATGGTAGAATTGCTGAAACCTTGTTCACCCATCTCCTCACGTCACCCAAGAAAGACAATATTGCATAGAAGAGCATTTTGGCAATACGTCCAGCGCAGGATAAGAAGAACTCAGTTCTGTGGCCTTTGCAATGTAGAGATCTTGGATGGTCTTTGTGATTTATGGCCGGCACATATTTTCAAGTTCACCTGTGATTACTTCAGTCTCAGACAGATGACTATGGTCAATCTATAATGACCAATGACATGGTCAAGATTGTATGTGACCATGATTTTTATTCAACATTGCTGGTTCATATGCAGAATGACTACAGTTGTCTTTTATCAATACAAACAGAAATTGCTCTAGAAACTCAGAAGGTCTAGCAGAAACTATGGAGAGAAGCCAGAGTTAACGTTTTGAGTCCAGTGATCCTTCTTCTGAATTGATAGCAGTGAGGAACAGGCAGGATTTATGCTGATGACTTCGGATGGGGAAGAAGGGAGTGAGTAGATAGGTGGAGACAGAGTGCAGTGTGAGAGAGAAAAAGGAATAGGCCTCTTCGTAGGATATGTGGAACAGTCCATCTTCCGCAGCTGTACAGGCATCACCCCCCACCTTTTCCTCTGCTACATCGATGACTGTATCGGCACTGCCTCGTGCTCCTCTGCTACATCGATGACTGTATCGGCACTGCCTCGTGCTCCCACAGGAGATTGAACAGTTCATCCACTTTACCAACACCTTCCACCCCGACCTCAAATTCACCTGGACCGTCTCAGACTCCTCCCTCCCCTTCCTAGACCTTTCCATTTCTATCTCGGGCGACCGAATCAACATGGACATTTACTATAAACCAACCAACTCCCACAGCTACCTAGACTACACCTCCTCCCACCCTGCCCCCTTTAAAAACGCCATCCCATATTCCCAATTCCTTCGACTCCGCCGCATCTGCTTCCAGGAGGACCAGTTCCAAAACCGTACAACCCAGATGGCCTCCTTCTTCAAGGACCGCAATTTCCC